>NW_011954138.1:0-1015 GCF_000949405.1 Vollenhovia emeryi | reverse complement strand
TAAGAGTCTGGCAAATATTCTCCGTTTGATTGGTTTGACGCGAAATGGCGGAACCAATAAGGTGTCTCGAATCTGTACTCTGAACGCGGGATTATTATTATTATTATTATTATTATTATTATTATTATTATTATTTGGTTACCTTTAGTCTGTTCGTTATCGCTGCATTACTGCATTAGTGCAATTAACTAACTGCACTAGTGCAGTAACGCAGCGATAACGAACAGACCAGACGCCATTATGCGTCAACCCTTGCCAGACTCTTACTACAGGGACTCTAGTCTTATCCATGTTCCTACCTACCCGCGTTTCAACTTTTTATTAATAAACCTGCACGTCTTTCGTTAAAACCGCGACGCGACTTATAAAAGGTCCGATTTAGGATTATACGCGCGCGATTTAATAGGGAACTGATAGAAGTCTTTTTAATCTCGCACACATGTGCGAGAATATGTAAAGAAGAATATAATCCACCCGAATTTTGACAAATAAGACGAAATCAACTTGTTTCGTACATCACCTTACTTACATACCCCATCAAAGTGGCCGATATTGACCACTTACCCCATCGTATTCAGTTTTCCCTCGTCAGGCCAGATTGGACATACCTTTCGTTGCTCCCGGCCATACAGTCTGGTCATTTTGACCAGAGATCAGAAAGGAAGAAAATTCCTTTTACAGTCGGTTTATTATCGTCAACGACAGACATTTCGTACGGTTCGAACTATATGCGAGCGTCGATCGTATCGAAATGCACGACCGCGAGAAGTTAATTGAAGAAAAAAAGATTTAAAAAATTTACTGTATAAAACACTTCAAATATATTTCTACTTCCGTTATTTATTCGAGAATAGATAATGACTTTTGTGACTCAATCTTTAAATTCAAAGTTCACGTATACAATATTACATGTATGTATGGAAAGAAACAATTTACATCGCGTTGTATTTATTTTAATTACATTCCGCGATAAATTTAAATGGTAATTATTTAGATTAACACACCCACCTCCAAT
>NW_011954137.1:0-1015 GCF_000949405.1 Vollenhovia emeryi | reverse complement strand
CACACGCTGGTAATGGAACGGATGCAATCTATTCTCTCGCAGAGTCTGATGCACCGCGAACCTGGAAAGTCCCAGTTCGTGAGCCGCACGACGCACGCTGGTTCCGGGGTTTTCATAAAACATGTCCAGTACTCTCTCTTCGTCTGGAACACCACGGCGCACTGGTACATCTTTCGTCTTATGCACGAGACACCCTGTTTCACGCAATCGTTGCACAACGCGAAAAATCGTATCCTTAGTCGGATGTGCACGCTCGGGAAATCGTTCCGCATAGATTCGAGCCGCGGCACGCGTACTTTCGCCCGCTAGCCCGTAGGCCACTATCATGTCGGTATACTCTTCTGTAGTAAATCGCATTGTCGCTGTCCAGCACAATACGTGTCGAGATTCGTACGCGACTAAGCTCTTGACGATCGTGTTCACGAGCTCAGGAAGAAACAATTGACATTCGGAAACAAGAAAATATCGCGGGGAAGCTTTCAGCTGTTTTTCTGAAAGTTTCCCCGCGCTATTCGAATCTATGCGGAACGATTTCCCGAGCGTGCACATCCGACTAAGGATACGATTTTTCGCGTTGTGCAACGATTGCGTGAAACAGGGTGTCTCGTGCATAAGACGAAAGATGTACCAGTGCGTCGTGGTGTTCCAGACGAAGGGAGAGTACTGGACATGTTTTACGAAAACCCCGGAACCAGCGTGCGTCGTACGGCTCACAAACTGAGACTTTCCAGTACGCGGTGCATCAGACTTTGCGAGAGAATAGATTGCATCCGTTCCATTACCAGCATGTGCAACAACTTTTGCCAAGAGATTTTCAACAATGGATCAATTTTTGTGAAGGTCTGCTATTATTTAATATTTCCGGCACTTTGATAAATGTACAGTAATTTAATTGTCGGTGAATTACATGCAGGATTCCTCGCGCAATGTCGAGGTAATTTACTTTTCCCGGACATTATTTTATGGACCGATGAATCAACGTTCACCCCAAACGGTATATTCAACTCTAGAAACT
>NW_011954136.1:0-1015 GCF_000949405.1 Vollenhovia emeryi | reverse complement strand
TTGTTCTTGAAAAGCTCCTCGCAAAGGTCGACGCTCAACACGTGCAATACGAAGCGCTTGCCAACGATGAAGCCCGAACTGCATTTAGGAAACTTAACCTTAGTGATCTAGTCAACGAGGCGCAACGAATCCTTTGCTTGAGGAAAGACAAGAGCACCATTGGCGAAACTGGCGGTGTTACGGAAGTCAATGCAGTCCGCCAAGCGAAGTTCAAAAAGACTAACCACAGTAAATCATCGGTTTCAGATAGATCCAGCTCAGATCTTGCCACCAGCAGTCCACGAATTCACGGAGGAGCCTACCCTTCAGAGCCTGCTGGTTGTGTGGAGAACGTCACTGGGTAAAAGACTGTCCATTCAAAGACAATCAGTGCGACCTTTGCAGCAAAACTGGTCACAAAGCTGGATTCTGCTACTCGGCAATAAACCCACCAAGACGACAACGCCGCAATTCCGATCCGGGGCAGGTTAACAAAGTCCATCAGGTCACCAAAAGCATCAGCGCTCACAGCAAACGCAAATTCATCGAGCCTAAGGCCAACGAACTCCCGATCAAACTGCAGCTTGACACTGGTTCCGACATCACCATCATCTCGCACACAAACTGGATCAAGCTGGGAAAGCCAACTCTTCAACCAACAGACAAACGAACCAGCAGTGCATCGGGCGATGCAGTTCCATTGAAGGGCAAATTCCCCTGTGTCATCAAGTTGAACGGCAAGGAGGAATACGGTGAGTGCTACGTCTCAACATTCCAGCTCAATCTCTTCGGCATTGACTGGATTACAACATTTGATCTGTGGGCAGTTCCCATCACCACATTTTGCAACAAAGTCTGTGTTAACAACGAGGACGAATTAACAAAGGAGATTAAAGCCAAGTTCCCACTCCTCTTCTCCGAGGGACTTGGCTTATGCACAAAAACAAAGGCTACTCTCACACTCAAAGAGGGAGCAAAGCTAGTATATCGCAACGCACGGCCAGTCCCACAAGCGGCAGCAGTCGCGATTGCCGCT
>NW_011954135.1:0-1014 GCF_000949405.1 Vollenhovia emeryi | reverse complement strand
TGCCGCCTCTGCTACTTCCTTGTTTCCTCTCTCCTCCACTCTGTCCTCTCTCCCCCTTCCGCCCTTCCCCGTCCGCTGCCCTCGTTCCTCCTTTCGCCTTCCTCTCCTTCCGCTCTTCCCCGTCCGCTGCCCTCGTTCCTCCTTCCGCCTTCCACTCCTTCCTCCTCTCTCCGTCTCTCTCACCTCTCCCTCGCTCTTCTCCTCTCCTACTTACTCCCTTCTGTCTTCTTCTCTTCCACCTTTCCTTCACCTTCTGCCTCCGATTCCTTTTCACTTCTACCTTCGCCTTCACTTACTCTTAGCGCTCACTTTGCCTCCTACACTCTAGTTATTTAATAGTAAATAGTAATTTTAAGATAGAAAAATTTAATTTTTATTTAAAAATTTGGTGTATAATAATAATTATAAATAAATTTTTATAATTTAATTAGCAAATTTAAATAATTCAATTAAGTATAAAAATTATAAGTGAATTGATTAAAGGTTATAAAATTAATAAATAGTTAATTATAATAAGAATGATTAAATTAGTGCCAGCAATAGCGGTTAAACGAGGGGGTAAAGATGGCGAGGAGGAAAGACATACAGTGAGAAGGCGGAGTGAAAAAGGTAGTGAAAGGAAAGGCTGGAGAGGAGTGATCGGGAGACGGAGGAGGTGATGGAAAGAGGAGACGGAGAAGTGACAGTGGAAATGGAGGAGAGAAGAAAAAGTGAAGGATAGGAGAGAAACTGAAGTGGAAAGTGAGAGGAGCTGGCATGAGTCGGCAATCAGGAACGGAGAGGACGGAAGTGGTGGGGGAGAACAGAGGTGATCGAGAATCGATACGGAGAAGGAAGAGGATTGGACGGGAGGTTCGAGAGATCGATAGAAGCGGAGGTGAGGAGTGATGAGGCCGAGTGCGAGAGATCGATGGACGGGAGAGAAGGCGATTGGTAGGGAACGGAGCGGATGGAAGTGATCGATAGTCGAGCGGAAAGTCGACCGGCGAGAGTGCAGGAAAGGAGCTGGCAGAT
>NW_011954134.1:0-1014 GCF_000949405.1 Vollenhovia emeryi | reverse complement strand
TCAGAAATATTTCTGAAGCACTTCAGAAATATTTCCGACGCATTTCAGAAATATTTCCAAAGCATTTCTAAAGTATTTCTGAAGAATTTCAGAAATATTTCCGACGCATTTCAAAAATATTTCCGACGCATTTCAGAAATATTTCCGAAGCATTTAAGAGATATTTCTGAAGCATTTCAGAAATATTTCAGAAACATTTATGATATCTCAGCTTCGCGGACATTTCATGTATCTGAAACATGTCTGAAATATGCCTGAAATATTTTTTTGAAAGGTTTCATATTTCATTGACAGCTTTTTGAGAGCTTTCTGAAATATTTCGATGCTGTGTGGGTATGCATTACTCATAAGAATGGATACAGAAACTTTTTCTACCTTGTCTTGTCTTGTTTTGTCTTGTCTTGTCTAAAGTGGAGACTTTATCGACAGTGCTTGAAAACGCGCGCGAGCGGCGGCCGAGCCGCCGATTATCGATCGATCTAGTCGATAGTGGGGGCACGGTAGGCGTCGCTTAAGAAATCCAGCCGAAATGTGCTCTTATCCCCAAGCACATTGTATAATATTATCATTTAAGAGATTTAGATTGTAATTCAAGTTAAAATTCATCGTCGATATAAAAGTCCTCAAGTAGACCGTAATCGTCGCTTAATGTAATATTATCATTTAAGAGAATTAGATTATAAGTAATTCAAGTTACTTCCAAATTCATCGTCGATATAAAAGTCCTCAATCATACATTGGCTTGAGTTCGATACAGTTCTACGATCTGAAGACCGTCATCGTCGTATAATGTAATATAATCATTTAAGAGAAGTAGATTATAATTCAAGTTACTTCCAAATTCATCGTCGATATAAAAATCCTCAATCGTACATTGGCTGCCTTGCGTGTTCTGTAACAAAGATCGAATGAGCGATTTATATTAGAAAATTGTCTTCGCGTATTTACCTTTTTATACACAGTCCTTGGAACATGCGCCACTGTCAAATTATTCAGTCTTGCGGGTAGACTCTT
>NW_011954133.1:0-1014 GCF_000949405.1 Vollenhovia emeryi | reverse complement strand
TTATTTTTACCCACAAGTGGAGAAAATGTAAGTTTTGCAGTTAAACTTTCTCGAATGCATTAAACCTAAGTCACATAAAATAGAAGTAGACATAAATATATATTATTAGTTTTTTTATTGACCTTTTGCTATAAAATATAGTATAGAACATTTCATATACCGTATTATATGAATATATCATATATGTATATGAATATATCATATATATGTCATACTACCATGGTATGTATAGTATACCATGGTAGTATGACATTTATTAAGTAATATATCTATTTAATTATATTACTTTAAATAAAACAAAAAATATAAACACATAATTATGTGTAATAATCACAATGTTTGACTAATTGGGTTTCAATGTTTTATATAAGCCCTATATTACCATCTAACATAAAAAATAAAATCTATGCGTAATTTTACTGAACATATTACGCGTCGCGCTTAGTGGGAATGAGTCTTACAAACAAGTTATACTTTAGAATAACTTTGAGAATCAGCTTTTCTTCCATTGGCAGTTTGGAACCAACGCTTAATTTTTGCCTCAGTGTCAGTTAAAAAACTCGAAGGAAATCGCAATTTAACTGCACCTGCACATAAAGACGATTAAAATAATATTATCATCAAAAGAAACACACTAATATACAGGGTGTACGAAAAAGGTCGGAACCTGTTCAACTTGTATATAAGCGCACTTAAGCGACGAGCGCTTGCCTACAAAAATATATTTAAACTTTGTCGTTCGCTAGAATATTATATAAAAAAAAGGAAAAGCAGAATTACCTGTGTTGTGGTCGTCGAGTATGCAGATACGTGGACACGAGACACGTGGAGACACGCAGCAACACCAGTACGTGCACGGCATGTGCACAAGACCGGTACCAAGACTTGGCTGTTTTGCCGAACCTCTGTTCAACTATATAAGCGCACTTAAGCGGCGAGCGCTTGCCTACAAAAATATATTTAAACACTGTCGTTCGCTAGAATATTATATATAAAAAAAAAGGAAAAGCAGAA
>NW_011954132.1:0-1014 GCF_000949405.1 Vollenhovia emeryi | reverse complement strand
TACAAAAAAGACTTATTAGTGAAATGATCCATATAAAAGAACAAAAAAACGGCATTAATTCTCAAAAAGACACAGAGCTTCTAGACTCCTCTTATTTTGACATACTCTCTCTATTAAAAACAGACCAGTGAAAGCGTTGACCCCCACCTTGCGACACCGATTGCCATTTGTGTTTCAATTTTTAAAACATCATGACTCAATCGATTTTAACATGTGACGGTAGATAGTTCTTGACTCCGTGGTCTCTACCCCCGGTAAATTGTAAAACTTTTCTACCATATTTCAATACTGTTCTCACTTGGCAATGTGCAACAGAAACGATCTACTGGATGAAGAGCACCTTACAAGTAACAATTTGGTTCTACTCGACACTGACGCTAATTTATCACAATTTCTATTATTTATTAATTCAATATCACATCATTATAGGGAGTAGTTCGCTGATGAAGACTAAGTAGAGTCGAAACGTTCGAACGATAATTTTAATTTTTAATTGTTAATTGTACAAGTTTTAACCTTATTCGCGTATCTCTAATTTATTATTTTTATTTATAAGTTATTCAACTTCTTCTTCTGTATCCTTCGATCTTATTTGTTTGCGTCGCTATACTTTCACTTTGTTTCTTTGATTGTAAAACAATTAACTGCGATATATTAAATTGAGTTGCTCGTTACATTATTGGCCTATACTTTTGATATACTTAATTTTATATAAAACAACGAGCTTGCCAAAAATTGATAAAAATATACAAGTTATTATTTAATACGAATAACATTAAATATGAAAGTAAAAATATAATATTTTAAAATAAAATAAGAATTATAATATACAGGGTGTCGGATTCGATATGGACGACTCCAAAGATGGTAAATGTGCATAAAAAGACCCCACCATCCGATGACCTTGATCTTGACATATGTTGTCAAGGACACCCTCCTGAGTAACTCTTAGAAGTTTTTAGCCGGCGGTCGTTATTCGTTAGTAAGTTATTAACAAAAAAGTTTAGGGTAATT
>NW_011954131.1:0-1014 GCF_000949405.1 Vollenhovia emeryi | reverse complement strand
TCTTCCCTGAGTGTCGCGTCTGCTAAAATTTTAATTCAATCTTAGTCACAGTTTTAACAAATTCTTCTTCAGATTGTACTCAGCTAACATTTCTGACAATGGAAATTAAATGTCTATATAACAGAAAGAAACTAGCGGATAATAGAAATTTAATTTCTAATGGAAATAAAAGATCTGAGACTCGAGATTCGGCTTGAAGCCTCGGATAATCATCCGCCCGATTCAGATTATATCAAACCGTATTCCAAGATATCGTTGAATACCTCCAACACAGCTGCATTCTGAAAAATAACTACAGGCAGCATGGTCTTGCTCCACAAGGTGCTACTGTAAGGCTGTGTATAATGTTGTACGATCTGATACAAAATGTAGCTCCATCTGAAAAATGAAAGAAGACTCTGCATCCTTTCGAAACATTTAACAAGATACAAGTAAGAATCTCTGCGACAAACGGAATAGATTGCCGAAGATTTCACACAGTAATGCGCAAAAGAAACAGGAATGGACTGTGAGAAAAACGTTGCGCTGAACTTCGCGGACTGCTCATTTTGTAAACTGACGTACCCCAGAGTCTGGCCGAGATTATACAGCACGAGATAGAGCTTCGAGAGAGCGCTCGGTTCCTTGGATCTCTTTCCTGCCATGTTTAAGGTATTCAATCCCGACCGTCACCGCGTTCTTCAGTGACTCGTGGGACAAGTTCAGCAGACACCTTTGCTTGACTCCGCAAAGTATAATTGCTGTTCAATATGCGTATGAAAAATCCTTAATCACGCACCACTCGTCGTCGAGTGTCGTTTAATTATTGATGAGAATTAGGCGAGGCGTCCCGAGTTATACTTCGCCCGGTGACGTTTCTTTCGCTCCCGTAATAATATATGTGCATATTCAGCTCTTTACTCGAGAGGTTAGCAACATCGGCGTGTGTATTTATACATTCCGCCTGTCTTATCGTTCTCGTACGAGTGAGGGAGTGAGCATGATGTAAAAAGAAAGGTGTAACAACATCGTGTA
>NW_011954130.1:0-1013 GCF_000949405.1 Vollenhovia emeryi | reverse complement strand
ACTCTTTTGCGCCAAGCTGTCTACCACAAGGAGGTGTGAAAATGATAGCTTAGAGAAGAAAAAAAAGTCAAAATACCGAAAAAAATAAAAAATTTCAAAATCAATTTCGAGGTCTCCATGTACTGGAAGATTATGGTCCGATTTTTGTGAAATCGGTACAAAATGTTGCAAATTCGGAGAAGAATTTCTCGACTGAGTTTTTAAAAATTGTGACACCCTGTGGAATGCCAGTTCATCGACTTAAAATTAAAAAAGTGCTACAATTATTCTATTAAGAAATTTTAACACTAAGAAAGGACTATGCAATGGCACAGGATTCATTGTTATTGATCTAAAATCTAATCTGATTCATGCTTTTACTAGCTTTTGAGCCCGCGCGAAGTTCATTGTTATTGATCTAAAATCTAATCTGATTCATGCTTTTACTAGCTTTTGAGCCCGCGCGAAGTTCATTGTTATTGATCTAAAATCTAATCTGATTCATGCTTTTACTAGCTTTTGAGCCCGCGCTTCGCGCGGGCTCAAAAGCTAGTATATACATATATAAGCACCGGGTGTCTGTCTGTCTGTCTGACCGCGAACTCCTCCTACATTTATGGACCGATCTTCCTGCAACTGGTCTCAAAATTTTCCAAATTTTTCGGGGATTGTTACTATGGGGTTTTTCAAGTTTTGCCCACCTACGCACCCACCCACGCATTCGAAGTGTTTTTTTTTGTTTCACCGGGAACTCCTCCTGCATTGGTGGACCGATCTTCTTGCGACAGGACTGAAAATTTTTCGGGGGAGGCTGCTAAGCGGTTTTTTTTAACCACCCATTCGCACTTTTTGTTTTGGTCGGACTGCGCATGCGCAAATGATCCTTTGCGCATGCAGACTGCGCATGCGCAAATGATTTTCCAAAATTTTTTGGGATTTTTCAAGTTTTGCCCACCCACACAACTTAACCTAACTACACTTCTTTAAAATTAAAAAAGGATTAAATTAAATAAGCACCGGGTGTACCGATCTTC
>NW_011954129.1:0-1013 GCF_000949405.1 Vollenhovia emeryi | reverse complement strand
GGTTTGGGAACGTTCCTTATAAAACGCCTTGTATCTGAAAGGAAACAATAAACCACATACATACAACTATTTACTTTTTCAATTTGTCATTTTAGAAAGTTATCACGTTTGTCGATTAAAAGCGAAAAAGGCTGAAGATACGTCGGATGTAAATTCAGATATTAGTGAAAAACGTATAATAAAAAAGAAACGTTTGTATGATAGTGGTGATGAATCTGAATTTGACACAGAATTAAGTGAGACAATATTACCATCTCCACCAGGTATTATTAATCATGTCTTTCATATTTGTGACGGGAATATCCACTCCGGGGCCCGAACAAGCTCGCGAAGCACGACCAGGCGAAGGGAGAAGCGCGGCGCGCCCGCGGTGCCGAGCGAAGCCGCGAGCGCGCAGCGTTACCTGGCCCACGAGGACGGCGCGTGGCGCCGACGGGGCCGACGGGGATCGGGCGCCGGAGAGGACCCCCCCTCCTCTCGCCGCCCCCCTGCCGACACCTCGCCGCGCGCCCGCCCTCGGGGGTATAAAAGCCCCTGAGAGCAGCGACCGACAGCGAGTCTTCGCCAGGCGCTCCTGACGAAGCAACCAGCGGTGGTGCCTCCCAGTACCGCCGCGGTTCTCCCGGCCAACAGGCGCTCCTGTGACCGAGCGAACCAAGGAGCTCTGCAGCCCCCGAGGCGCCCCTCCGCTGCCGAAACTCCAACGAAATTCCGGCTCTGCCTTCCCCGGGTATCGGGTGCTCCCGTGACCGGTGCAGACAGGGTAGCACACGCATACGGGGTGCCCTCCGGCGTGTACCCGAACCTCCCCACCTGTCACCCGCGCATTAGTTAATTTAGTTCCGCGCCGATCGCGACTCCGCTTATTCTTTCTGTTACGCGCGCTCCGCGCTAATCGCGACTCCGCTTATGCTTACGCCGTTAATTTAGTTCCGCGCCGATCGCGACTCCGCTTATTCTTTCTGTTACGCGCGCTCCGCGCTAATCGCGACTCCGCTTATGCTTACGCCGTT
>NW_011954128.1:0-1013 GCF_000949405.1 Vollenhovia emeryi | reverse complement strand
TATATAGGGTTAAGGCATATATTGTTATGTTTGTGTATATATAACTTTATAGATTTAGATTTTTATACACACCATGTATTTGTAGGCGTATGTATGTGTGTCTGTGTGTGTGTGTGTGTGTGGTGTGTCTACAAATTTACAATTCTACACAGTTCTGTATAACTTATAAATTTAGACATTATTTTAGATGAAACAAATGGTAATGTCAAAAATTTTGCTTATTTATAATTGTGTACAATTGTATGTGTGTGGTGTGCGCCTCTCTCTCTCTCTCTCTCTTTCTCTCTAGCGTGCGCGCGATATATTTTTGTATGTATATTTGTATGCTTATATAGGGTTAAGGCATATATTGTTATGTTTGTGTATATATAACTTTATAGATTTAGACATTGTTTTATGTGAAACAAATTGTAATGTAAAAAATTGCTTATTTATAATTATGTACAATTGTATTGTATGTATATTTGTATGCTTATATAGGGTTAAAGCATATATTGTTATGTTTGTGTATATATAACTTTATAGATTTAGACATTGTTTTATATGAAACAAATTGTAATGTAAAAAATTGCTTATTTATAATTGTGTACAATTGTATAAAGTCAGATAATTATATAAAAATTGTTCATATAAAAACATGTATAAATTTACAAAATTATATAGAACTGTGTAGTTATGCAGATAGTCAGTATGCTCAAGCAATGTACGGAAAATCAGAAAGCTACTCCGACATTTTATGATAAATTCCGAGAATACAGTTTATCATGCGAGAGATTATAACTCTTTCTCACGGATATGTGCGTGACATATTATTAGAGTAAAGGAATGATGATCTGTACAAATATCTACGCAATAATACAAGTATTCCGAAAACTTATTGTAAAACTTTGGTAATTACCTATTAAAATTCGGTTGAGCAGCGCCAAGTTTTTGTACTTTAAAATAAAATATTTATTTGTATTAAATTGTCTAAACCGCGGGCAACGGGCGTTCGCGGGCGCCCAGCCGGCAGG
>NW_011954127.1:0-1013 GCF_000949405.1 Vollenhovia emeryi | reverse complement strand
CCTTTGGTCGAGCGCCCTAATCTTCCGATAAGTAAATAATAGAGGGATATGCTTAAGTCACCAGTGACGCATCTTCCGATAAGAATCGAGTCATCAACCCGAGACAAAGGCGATTCGGATAACGTCTGTTGTTATACCTGGCGAGCAAGACAAAGGAATAGACCGGCACCCTTGATATTGTTTGATCACATGCAACCGTCGACAATGGCGAGCAAGACAAATAAAGATAACGACAATCCAGCCTGTGACGGAAATTTTTTTTTTTAAGGAAACAAGTCCTATCGTGTTCCGACACGTCTCAACACGTTCCGGGTGCGTGGAAGAGAGAAAGTATGATTCTGCTGACCGTTACTGCCCCTTATTCACATACATACATGTATAATTAGGGCGAATATCACAATTCATGCACATATATTAAATTGTAGTGCATCATAGGTTCAGGCAACAGAAAAGAATGAGTTGACGGCCTGCATGAAATTGGCATTAATCATCATACGCTTAAGAACTGAGATTTGAACGTAGAAAATTTATCACTGTACAGTGTTTACTGAGAATTATTCTACGTATGGAATGAGATATGTATTAATATATGGAAAATACTTAAATTGTGATCTCGAAGACCTTCTGCGTTGGTTGGTTGAGCTGGGCGATGTGGTCCCCGGAGACGACGGCTCTGCGCGTTGAACGTCCTCGTATCCTCGTCGAAATTCCTCGTCGCAAACCAGTGGCCGCGAGTCCCTACCTCACAGGAGGCACAGGAGCCAAAAACTGTATCGTCGAAACCTCTCCAACATGGAGAGATCTCGTGGTTTCGTATGTTCTCGTGGGTCGGGAAAGAAATGAATCGAATGCGTGGTTTTGAGCCAATGGAAAATTTCCTTTATTGGCTCGTGGGGAAAAGCCTTACGGCATAAAAACCCCAATGATCTCGAATCGAGTATGAATGTTGTAACAGGTGAAATTCGTGTATAATCAATTGCGACAGGGCCCCGCGATTGTGCAGAGATTCTCGC
>NW_011954126.1:0-1013 GCF_000949405.1 Vollenhovia emeryi | reverse complement strand
TTTTTTAAATAATTATAAACAGAGATGTAGAGAAAGTCACAAAGATATTCGACAGCTATTTACGCATAAAAAACATTTGATTTTTGTCACATATTGTCTCAACAGAGACAATATGTAACAATTTTTTGGTATAGTTACAGATATGAATAAAAATCGCGCTCTAATACATAATTATATACCTAGTATATGGTACATCTATGTTATTTATGCTTATTCGCAGAAGCAGGTCTTTCGGTTTCGACCATTTCGGATTCGTGTAACTGCCATTTTCTTTGCAAGCAAAGAAGTATTATTTTTAACTGTTTCTGATAAATTGTCGATATTCCTACAAGAAATAAATATATTAATTTTTCTTGCATATGATAGATTGTTGTAGTATTATATTATGTTCGTGTATTGATCCATAGATATTGAGTCCTTTTTGAGTGCACAAATGCTACTTTAATAGCTAATCAATACAGAAATCATTACATTCTCTATTCGATAGCCAATTAGTGCGTCCCAAAACCTTATACTTTTAAGCTCTAAAAGGATTCAGTATCTGGAATTTACTGGACATTACATTATGTATTATATTAATACGTTAATATTACAGAATATAGAAATAGCTTAAGAATTTTAGTTTTAAATTTATTAGTAAAATAATTATAAATATAAATAATTATAACTTATAAATGTAATTTTTTTGTGTTAAGTTTTGTAACCAATTTTACATGAATTTTTTGCAACTTTTGCACAAATTCTCTTTTTATAACGACTTGACGTTTGCATGTTTCTGTTAAGGGAGTTCTCTCGGTACGTAGCTAGTCAAACGTATGTATTCTCGTATTTGATTCATTCAGTACTTTGATGTGGCAACATCGCGTAAACATTTGATTGCACATTCAATGTATAAGCGAACTTCGCACGCTTCTTGTGTCATTGTGTGTACAAAGTCAAAGCAGGAGCAGATCGAATCCTCAAATCGTGAAGATAAAAAAAAGCGTGCTAAAATATTTTTTTGGAAAGGCAGG
>NW_011954125.1:0-1013 GCF_000949405.1 Vollenhovia emeryi | reverse complement strand
CCCTGGTTATTTTATTACGAGAGAGAACCTCGAAATGACCGATTGTGTGATATTAAACGCCAAGGAATAATCGACGATTTTGTACGGAGCCTTCTTGCGTTCCATGATGCGCGGTCGCGTGGTGCACGAGACGTAAAAGCTTTTTTTTATTTATACCTCGTTACTCGTTACTGTTTCACTAGGTCCCTGTGTTATAGATTAGGTAACCTATAACTTATTCAAGCGAATAGATTTTTTGTTAAATTACTAACTTTATTTCAATGATACCATGCTGTTCTCTGATTTAGTCCGATTAGTGAAACATTGTCGGTTCGTACATAAAACCCATATAATTTGCATATTATGTAAATGTGTTCACGAATTGACAGTTCTAGGAGCAAATTCCAAAAGTGCAGAATCACTCCAGCATCCCCTCACTGACTCGGATCTCAACAACGGCTGATCCGACGAAGTTGAGACTACGCTTAATCGATAGCTTGGGTATGATTTGCATAATAAAAGTGTTTTTACTTTTCTTCTACGTGCCCCATGAGTAGAGATATTACAACGCAAATCCACGGGTCTGAATTTTCGCGTAATTTTTAAAACGTCGTCGTCGTCGTGGTCGACCAGGCCAGTGGAGGGGGAAAAATCTTTTTTACTTTTCTGTCGCAACGTGGCATTGACGCTGCTGACGTGACTGATTATCGATATTACCGAGGTTATCTACGATGACATTATATACATTGAATTCGATGTCCACACATCGAGTTCAAGGTATTAATACACCTAGACACCGAAATCTACGGAGCGCACTATCTGGACGTCGTCATCGGCGACCTGGGATACGTGGACATCGAGTTCAAGGTATTAATACACCTAGTCACCGAGAACTACGGGGCGCACTGCCTGGACGTCGTCATCGGCGACCTGGGATACGTGGACATCCAGTTCAAGGTATTAATACACCTAAACACCGAAAACTACGGGGCGCACTGCCTGGACGTCGTCATCGGTGACCTGGGATACGTGGA
>NW_011954124.1:0-1013 GCF_000949405.1 Vollenhovia emeryi | reverse complement strand
AACATGAGGAATCGGCTGCAAGCAGTAATTCAACAATGCGGAGGAAACACGCGTTATTCAAATTTAAACACACACACACATACACACACACATACAAACGGCTCTTTTCAGGGCCATATGATGTACAAAATCCGACCGGCAACCTGGTATATGCCAATAATGCAAGGGTTACTTTAAAGTACTGTATCCTTGCGAAAAAAATGGCAGCGACTTCTTTTTTCTTAAATTGAAGAGGAAGGTTCGTACTTTATGTTCCTGTAAACAGTATTTTACAAAAAGGTAAACAAAAGTACCAAGTATAAGCTCCAACGACCGAATATATTTTGTTACTCTATTTTTTTGCATCTCTACAAAAACATTTTCAATACAAAACTATCTTCTCTGCAAAAGTAATGATATCATCAAATGGCGCCAACTAAACTAAATAGTTTTAAACGTGGTGGAGCGATGATTGGAGTGGGGGCATGCCCGCCGGCTGGGCGCTCGCGGACGCCCGTTGCCCGCGGTTTAGACAATTTAATACAAATAAATATTTTATTTTAAATTACAAAAACTTGGCGCTGCTCAACCGAATTTTAATAGGTAATTATAACTATCATGTCTCGTGAAATATTACTAACAAAAAGGTTAGCATCTTCCTATGCATCTACTATATTGTCGTCTATTGTGCTGTTGTTTGCTAGCAAAGCTTTGATGTCGGAAATGAAACATTTGCATGATCCAAACGATATAGCATATTTATATCTGTTAAAAAATTTAAAACAATGTATGCTAACTCTTTATTAACAGTATGTCCGTTCGATGTGTTCTCTCTTCAGCTGTGTACTTAAATGCAATAATATGTAACATTATGCTAGCTATACGATCATGGTCGGGAAGGTTATCCCAAGTTTTACAATAAGTTTTCGGAATACTTGTATTATTGCGTAGATATTCGTACAGATCATCATTCCTTTACTCTAATAATGCGTCATCGCACGTATCCGTGAGAAAAAGTATAATCTCTCGCATGA
>NW_011954123.1:0-1012 GCF_000949405.1 Vollenhovia emeryi | reverse complement strand
CAATAAGTGCACAGAGGAGCGGAAGGCCGGACTCGGCAGACATGCAAAATGGTGTGTTTGTTGACATCTCTCAAGAATCGAATAGCGAGAGGTGGAGTCACGCATCGATCGATGAGAGACGGGGGCGAGCGGGGAGCGGTGAGCGGGCGAACGGCGCGCAGCGAGAGAACGCGCGACATATGACACCGTGCTGAAAAAGTTTTTCTGGTGGTAGGAGAATAATACACCATTTTGCATGTCTGCCGAGTCCGGCCTTCCGCTCCTCCGTGCACTTATTGGCTCAGACGTTTTTCTTAATTAGGCGATAATAATTACGGATTTTGTAAAATGGTATATAACTTTTCTTCTCAGTTTAACCCAATCTACTATAATCTTTGGAGAGGGTTGGAGAGATATGGTAGAGGAAGTTTTAGGAGAAGAGGGAGGAGGTGAGGAATGGATGAGGAAAATAGAGGAATGGAGAGGGGTGGGAATAGTAGGGGTGGGGGAGGAGTGTGAGAAGAGTGAGAGTAAAGAAGGCGGCGGAAACGGAGGTCCCAGGTATGAATGAAGGAATGGATGAAAGAATGATTGAGTGCGTTTCTCTCTCTCGCGAGCGTGCGAAAAAGCGGACAAATATGTAAGCGGAGCGGAGGTCCGCAATGTACCCCGCAAGGGAATAAAGATACTACTACTACTATAATCTTTGGAGTCGTCCATATCGAATCCGACACCCTGTATATGAGTCATTCCATATCAGATTTACAATCAAAATTTTGATTCGCCTGAAATTTTTTTTCTCGTTCTAGAAAGGAAAAAAATGACACGTATTTTTTTTAATATGATATGTAAATTTTCCAAGTTATTGATTTTTTTATTTTTAAAGTGCAAAAAAAATTTTTTTTCAATAATGCTTCTACTATTCAACGAAGAGTATAGAATACATGATTAAAATATGCCATGGAATCTACTATTAAGTCCATGCTTTGATGAAAACTCAGAAACGGTATTTAGTACTTTCTATGCAACAATT
>NW_011954122.1:0-1012 GCF_000949405.1 Vollenhovia emeryi | reverse complement strand
AAAGGTAATGCAATTATTATATTGTGATTTAAACATAAGCATATTATTAATATATTGCAAGGTAAATACTTTCAACTTTCAAAACAAAAGTCAATATTAGCAGTTATAAAATATATTCCTGGGCCAATTTATATTAAATTTTGTAACGGAGGCGTTAGGGGAGGCGCGGCCGGTAGAAGAGACCGCACTACCGGGCGCAAGTGAAAAATCGATAGCGGCACGGTTGCCACATCGGCGGTAGCCGGCAACGCCGCGCCTGCCCCCGCCGCCTCTACCCGCGCGCCTACACTCCGGGGGTATAAAAGCCCCTCCGGAGCAGGCGATTTAACTCAGTCATACCTCGGAGCACCGAGCGACGACAACCGGCAGTGGGTGCCTCCACTGCAGTATACGCCGAAGTATACGGGTGCTCCTGTCGTCGGCCGTATACTATACCGGAGCACATGACAGCGGAGGCGCTAATCCGTCGTGTGCCCCGGCCCGCAGTAACGTACACCTAACGGGGTGCTCCCCGGTGTACATATGTTACTATTCCCGTACCGGTCTCCTGTATCCGTCCTGGCTCCGTTCCCCCCGTGACAGCGGGTACCTCCGTGTTTCGAGGGGACGGAGTATCTCCGCAGTAACGTACACCTAACGGGGTGCTTCCCGGTGTACAAAATTACTGAAATTCACGCATAACGAAGCGCTGCTCGGCGTGTTCCTGACCTGACCTGATTCCTTTTCCTGATTCCTGACCGGTGTAGAGCTCAGGGGGGAAATATTCGGGTGGGAAAGAATTTCTAATTAAACTAAGATTAAGTGAAAGCTCGTCTTATTTATAAAAAAGAGTAAAGGAACTTTAGGCCAATATATTTTACGAGCGATAAGTAATATGATCGAGTCGATGTTTAATTACAAAGTTCAATGAGCAAAGTAACGTGGAATACATGAATTCGAAGTTCGAGGAATTTTCCTCTCTTAACCCTAGGTTTAGTTAAGATTAAATATAACATTAGATAATAAATAACAA
>NW_011954121.1:0-1012 GCF_000949405.1 Vollenhovia emeryi | reverse complement strand
CCAAATGCTGTATTATCGAGCGTAACAGCGTTTGCAAAAAAATTAACTATTTTGTAAGCTGTAGATATAAAGTTCTTTCGGAATTAAAAGACGGCTGCAGTGGGCATAATAACTGTTCGCTAAAACGAGACGTAACTGCGACAAAGTACCGCGGTTTACATTCATATTTTAGATGAGTCCTCTAAAATTTTAACATTCTAAAGCACATAACTACAAAATTACCTAACGAAAATATAATGTATTATAGTGTTTTGGAAAGCTCTTGAGGTAAGTTATAAGAATATGCATTAAAAAAATGGGTTTCAAATTAAAAATTTCAGGATGATCTTTACGTGACCTTGAGGAAGCTTTTCAAGGTCATATTTTTCTTACTATGTAATGCAGTACTTGAAACCGTCCAACTTTGATGTTTACCTTTTATTTCCATCATGTATATTTAAAAAGTTATTTAGAGTTACCTTATAAGGATACATACAGACATACATACATACACACATACACACATACATAACGACATTTTTTCTGAATGTGATTTTTGGACGTTTTGGAACATTCTAAACATGTTTTCAAAGAAAACTGGAAAAAAATTTTTTTCGCGAAAACAAAGCTCGAGCAACAATATGAGAAGCTCAGCGAAAAATGATCTGTCGATCGATGTCGAAACGATGCCGAATCAACATCGAAACCATCAAATCGACGTCGATGGAATATCGTTTGTACGTCGATCGACGAGTCATTTCTCGCTGGGTGTAAGGCTAACTCTATTAATCACTCACTATTAATAACCACCGAGTAATTATTCGGTGACCAAAAAGCACTCGAGGAAAGACACGCACGCGATACACATGTAGTAACTACATGATCCGCTCATGTACTTCGACAGTGCAGTCGCACCGCGAGTGCAGCGCCGCAATCATAACCAAAAATCAGTCGACTGCTTGCCGAGTAAACACATGTTGCGCGTTCGAAGCGTGTTGTGTATCGCGTGCGTGTCTTTCCTCGAGTGCTTTTT
>NW_011954120.1:0-1012 GCF_000949405.1 Vollenhovia emeryi | reverse complement strand
CTTGTTCATCATGCAAAAGGAGGGGACATCTATCGGCAGTATGTAAACGAAGCCAACGGCAGGATCACGTGCAGCACCTCGACGACGGCGAAGAAGATGACGGCAGCGAAGAAGAGGGGAAGTACGATTTCCTCATGCCCATTCTACACCTAGGGATGATCCTACTTGTGGCTCATCCGATACTCCCTTCTATACCTAAAGCTAATCCTACTTGCAGCTTATCCGAGGGAGTAGTATAAAGATGTAAAAGCAACATTGAGCATGGTTGTGATGTCGAGACCGGGACCAACATTAATAGGACGTCAATGGTTAAAAATTTTGGGGTTATGGCCGTTAAAACATTTAAATGACTCAGCAAACGAGATTGATAAGTGCCATAAAATCGATAATGCTGACGTTGTAAAAGAATTCAAAAGTGAATTCCCGCGATTGTTCGGTCCGGGCCCAGGAATTTATAATAAAGGAATGCTCAAAATCGTATTGAAGGATAGTGCAGTACCGGTATCGTTAAAGGCTAGGAGACTACCATTTGCATTAATGGAAAAAGTAGAAACTGAGATAAATCGGTTGGTAAAATTAAAGCACCTCGAAAAAATCGATATTAGTGAATGGTCGACACCGATCGTGCCGGTTATTAAAAAAGACGGATCAGTAAGAATTTGCGGTAATTTCAAGCTGACGATAAATCCATATTTAGTAATCGATCGTCATCCGATTCCGTTAGTAGACGAAATTTTCGCTGCGCTTAGCGGAGGAACGAAGTTTTCGCAAATCGATTTAGAACATGCGTATATGCAAATACCCGTCGAAGAAAGTTCGAGAGATTATTTAACCATCGTCACGCACAAAGGGTTGTTTAGGTACACAAAGATGACCGAGGGAATCGCGTCGGGACCTGGCGACTTTTAGCACGTACATTAACCTAGAACCCCCACCACTAAAAATCGAAGTCGGACTTATGGAAAAATTTAGTGCTAATATAGTGCTAATTTATTGCCCTAGTTAAACATTG
>NW_011954119.1:0-1012 GCF_000949405.1 Vollenhovia emeryi | reverse complement strand
CATACTTACACGATGCATCCAATCTCACCTTTCAAAAAAGAGATTGAGAAATAAAAGCTAAAATAAATTTGCCCCATCTATATCCACCACCTCCGTTGACGCAATCCAGAGTTATTATTATTATATACCTGGAAATCATTTAATTTATGTTTTTTTTTAGCGCAGGATTCCATATTCCCCTCATCCTCACGACGCCTCCGCTTGTTTATCATCCTTTTCATTCCTGTCTCGTTCTCCGCCACTACTGCCACATCATCCGCATATGCTAGAGACCATATCTTCCTTCTTCCTACTCTTATTCCTCCCCAGCCTTCTTCCTCCAATACCTCATCCATGTCTACCAACATCAATGTGAATAAACACGGCTTAGCGGCATCCTGTCTTACTCCCCTCTCTGTCCAAAATTTCTTCCCCTCTTTATTCTCCACCTTTACCCTACATACCGTTTCCTTCAGTATTTCTTCGCATCTCTCTATCAACCCCTCTTTTATTCCGTTTCTCCTCATGCACTCTGTCAATTTCCCTCTATTCACCGAGTCAAAGACTGCCTTTAAATCTAAGAACATCACCACCATCCTCCCATTCTTCTCCGCTATCTTTCTGCTTATCATATAGTTCAAACTATACATCTGGTCAATCGTTCACCTTCCCTTCCTAAACCCTATTTGACTTGGCGGTAGTATCCCTTTGCTTTCTATTTCTTCCCTCAGCCTATCTGCAAGTACCATTGCGTATATCTTATATGCCGTTTGCGTTAATGTTATCCCTCTATAATCTTCTACTCTTTTCCCTTTTCCTTTTTTCCATACCGAAACTACTACCCCCTCCCTCCATTCCTCCGGCCATCCTTCCCCCTCCACACCCTTTTACATAGTCTCCACATCCAATTTCTCACCTCTTCTCCTCCATATTTCCATACCTCGTTCGCAATCCCATCCCCTCCTGCCGCTTTTCCATCCTTCAGCCTCTTTATTACCCTATCTATCTCTTTACTGCTTATCTCATCTTCCTC
>NW_011954118.1:0-1012 GCF_000949405.1 Vollenhovia emeryi | reverse complement strand
AATGTCTAATTTTGTCGAAGAAACTCTAACAAAGTGGGGCCTTTCCGAATATATTGAAAAATTTAAAGGTTAGGTTATTATCATATTTTTATAATATTAATGTAGAATGAAAGTACAATTGTATTTTTAGTTTCATTTGTTTAGATGAGCAAATTGATGAGCAAGCATTTCTACACATGCCTGATTCTATGATAAAAGAATTGATACCCTTAGTTGGACAACGTTTTCATTTCTTGACAAATCGGAAAATATTGCTTCAAAGTATAAATCAGACATTGGTTGTTAACAACTCAATATTGGTAAGCTAACGTGATTTATAATTTTATAATCTTATTCTTAACTTTTTCTATTTAAGTTATGTGAAGTTCATTTAATGTGAATATTATACTGTTTTAGGATATTACGAATATAAGTGAATCAGAGAATAATCTTAGCGTAGTGTTACCACATCGAAGTGACTCTGAGGACAAGGTTAGCGTAGTGTTACCACATCGAAGTGACTCTGAGGACAAGGTTAGCGTATTGTTATCACATACAAGTGACCTTGATAATATTAGTAGAGGTAGTGGTTCGTCGATGGACACATGTCCTTATCGGAGAAAGGTATGTATTATTTATTTCGTAATGGCATTGCATATATCTTTTCATGCTTACTTTCGTGACTAATTAAGTTTCATCTCGCAGAACTATTTTTCTGTAATCTTTGTTTAATTTTTAATATCTAACTGTCTCTTAGAAAATGCATAAAACAACAAATCAATTTACCTACTTTTATTAAAACTGTAATTGTCCGATTACATAATACAAACCTATATTGTTAAATAGCACTAAGCAATTGTACAGAGTGTTCAGTTTTATTATATATTTTTTAGAATCTAAGAGAATTACTCTCAGAATCAGGCACTGGTCAAAAATTATTGACACATACACGATTAACCCCATCAGATCGCAATAAATTATGTAAGATAATTATTGAGAAGCTTCTTAGCAAATCTATGAAGTATGTATAAAT
>NW_011954117.1:0-1012 GCF_000949405.1 Vollenhovia emeryi | reverse complement strand
TACATTAAAATAGATTGTAACATCACCGAGAATCGTTAATGATTCTATAATATTATTAATTCTTTGACTTCATTGTTGGTCATTAATTTTTTTATTTTTTTCCCGCTCCTTTTCGATACTAAGATTTAGACGTTTTTATCACACTGACACTTCTGACAGTCATTCTCCAACCGTTATAGACAGCGTACATATTTTATCTTTGTGCTTTATAATCATGACTCACCTCAGTTGGATTTTCATCATTTGAATACATTTTATATAGGCCTGATGATTTTTAAGGTAATTGAGTGATTTAGGATTTGTTTTCAATTTTACATATATTTTACATATTATTATTTTACACACATTTATATTGTCTATTAATTTAACTTGTATTATCAATTTAATTTGTATCTTCGACAAGCCTGTAATCCCGATCATCGGGAATGTGCTTGAAAAGGACCAAAACCCTTGGTCGAAACGTCGTACTGTATATTTCTTTATTTAATTTATTAAGCACGTGCCACAGTTGACTAAACTTATTCATTGTTATTTGTTACTGACAACCCAAAGAAATTATTATCTTTGTTCATATTAGTTAGTTGAATAAGCCCCCGCCCCACCTCCAGGGAAGGCGGTAGGCGGCTAACGTTTGCAGAATTGTCTCGAAAATATTCAAAGTTTATTTGGAATATTTTTTCGTATAATGCTTATTTTTCCACATATTTTGCAATCTGAAGTTAAAAACTCACCCCGTATACACACACACGCACGCACGCACGCACGCACGCACGCACGCACGCACGCACGCACGCACGCACGCACGCACGCACGCACGCACGCACGCACGCACGCACGCACGCACGCACGCACGCACGCACGCACGCACGCACGCACGCACGCACGCACGCACGCACGCACGCACGCACGCACGCACGCACGCACGCACGCACGCACGCACGCACGCACGCACGCACGCACGCACGCACGCACGCACGCACGCACGCACGCACGCACGCACGCACGCACGCAC
>NW_011954116.1:0-1012 GCF_000949405.1 Vollenhovia emeryi | reverse complement strand
ATTGAAATTTACGGTATTTTTAATTCCATGAATAACTTTTTGAATATCCATGATAGAAAAAAACTGTTAAAGACTAATGTTGTATCTTTTTTTTCTTGCGCATTTCATAATAATATCAGTCTGATCTTGAATAGCTTTATCAAGGTTAGCTAAAGATCACTTTGAAATTTTTATATGTAGTCCTCCTTTTTCATTACATATTCTTGTAGCTTATTTCAATAGCTTTCCAAAACGATATAATAAAGTATGTTTGCGTTAAGTACTTTTTGAGTTATGAGGTTTCAAAGTTACGGTATTTCTAGCATTATCCCTGAATAACTTTTAAAATTTCCAAGATAGGATTTGAACACCATCCCTGATGTTCCATTTAGTTGCGTCACATATACAACACAAACACACACACACACGCGCGCGCACGCACGCACGCACGCATGCACGCACGCACGCACGGACATTATTAAAACGGGGGGGGGGGGGGAGGTGCAAATTGGAAATTTGCAATTTGCTTCCTCATCATATTTTAAGAAGCGTGTGTGGTTGCTGTAACTATCGCAAATTTTGTTTAATTATGATTTCCAAAAATTTCAAAAGTGTATGACTGAAGAAGTAATTAATCATATTTTAATGAACTATATATGAAATTTGGATTGAAAAACTGAAGAAGAATATAACTCGCACGCGTGTACTAGCTACGCTTACACTTGGCGCGAGACACTACCGTGTCTCGTGATATATAATTAGAAAAAATGTAAATTAATTTAAAGTAAAGTAAAGTAAAGTAAATTGTGCAAATTAGAAATTTGTACATGGCTTCTTCATAGAGGAAGATTTAGGAGTGAAATCTAATTTTTTTCAATTATTCTTGAAAGTGTGCAAATTAGAAATTTGCACATTGCTTCCTGATAGAGGAAGCTTTAAGAGCAAAATAAGAATAATTTGAATACTTTCAAGAAACATCGTAGTAAAGTTAGATTTCTCTCATAAAGCTTCATCTATGAGGAAGCCATAACCA
>NW_011954115.1:0-1012 GCF_000949405.1 Vollenhovia emeryi | reverse complement strand
AGCGCCATCGCTCTGGGTCCTGAATCTAAAGGAAGGAACCCCGAGGCAGGCCCACGAGGCGGCTCGCGGGATGAACAGTGTCACCCGCCTAGGGTGGCACCGAATCGGAACCCGGAGCTGCTGGCGGTTCGCTGGTTGGTCACGGCCAACACGCGATACCTCTGGGTCTGCTCTCACGGGAGCGCGGTGGCTGGGGGGAGGTCGGCCCTGGCAGTCGGTTATGAACCTCTGACGCGCCGTGTCTCCCGAATAGGGACTTAGCTTCTCCCTGTACGGGGAACTCCTGGCGCATAGCGACAGGCGGGTCAACCGGAGGTATGCCTCCCTCCGTAAAACTCGGAGGCACAGCTCGCGACGGGTAGGTAGGCGGGTAGGAGGGGGCGCTGGGCGAAGGGACCAATTCCTGGAACCCCCGCCTCCAAACAGGCTGCTGTCTCGCCTGTATAAGAATCGGAGGCAGCGCGCGAATTCCGGGAGGGGCGATGCATGACTGAGGGCGATAGGTCTGATGTCATGCGATCGTCAAACAGGGGTCTGCCTTCCCCCTCGTATAAAAACTCGGAGGCAGGGAAACGGGTAGGATACAGGAGTCACCCTCCCCCTCGTATAAAAACTCGGAGGATGCCGCGATAGTTAGATCAAACTAGGTAGGGCGCGAATGCGGGGGCCACCTTCACCCTGAAAATCGGAAGGTCGGGTAGGAATACAGGGGTCCGCCTTTTCCCTCGTATAAAAACTCGGAGGCGGGGACACGGGTAGGGGAGGTGGATCGGCGCGGGCCGCGAGGTCACGATGCCACACACCTACCAACAGGAGTCTGTCTTGCTCCTCGTATAAAAACTCGCAGACAGGGACACGGGTAGGGGCGGTGGATCGGCGACCGGTTCTCACTGGGGCGCCACACGCCGCCAACAGGGGATGTCACCCCCTGGTACAAAAACCGGTGGCCGGAATGACTGGTAGGAGGAGATGGGAGCGGAGGGGTATCTGCGCCCTGAAGCCCCACATCTCC
>NW_011954114.1:0-1012 GCF_000949405.1 Vollenhovia emeryi | reverse complement strand
GGTGCGGGGGGCGTCCGGAAGTAATGGCTCTGCCAATTCTTGGGCGTCCCCCAAGTTACAGCACCGCGCAGACCATAGTGTGGTTTTAGTGAGGTAAGCCCAGCGGCCGCAACGTTAGCGGTCGCAGCCGATCGCCATTAGGCGGGCAGTCCCACATAACCCGGGCCACTTTGTAAACTTCCTTCCCAGAGGGGGGCCCGGGTATCCATAAAGGATTTCCACACGTAAAAAAAAGGCGCAATTAACATTTGGTTTACTCTCATCTACAGTTAAGCTCACCTACAGAGGAGAGTGTGCGCGTGGCCTTGATACGGATAGGGACGGCATTTATGCCGGTTTATGCCACCTCGCATAATGCGGCCTCTCTCGCTTATACGACTCATGAAAAGGATGGTAGATCACAGCGACTCCCACCACATTTCCTCACTACCGTTGCTATGTTGGTATCCCGCCAGACCCCGCAGCCCGGTCGCGCTCCTACTGCTCGAGCGGCAATCCCCACTTTTGGTACCTCACCTACAGGCGAGACCCGATGTTGTGAGTGAGTCACACGGACACGGGCGGCATTTCCGCCGGTGCGTGTACAGTTGCAGTACTGAAGTGGCGACGATAAATAATAACATCAATGATTTTTATTGACCGTATCTGGCAATTAAAATTCTTATTGCGAAAAATATTACCCCAACCAGGGCAGCGATCATGTATCTTTTCCCCTAGGGCGGATAGGCGAAAAGTGAAAAGTTCCACGTGAACTCGTGATTATGTAACTCGGCAAAACGTGGAAATGTGAAACTTTTCACATGAACTTCTTCGCCATCAAATGTGTTGGCGGAAAAGAGAAAATCTAGTGATTTTGTAATAATATATTATTATTACTGCACTGTGATTGAAGAAACGTACATCTTTGACTATTTATACAGAGTGCTACGCAACATATTGACTTCCGGTCATGGGAAGGTAGAGGGGACTAAGGCAAACAGAAAAGTATTGTACTATTTAGTCTTCATGGCTT
>NW_011954113.1:0-1012 GCF_000949405.1 Vollenhovia emeryi | reverse complement strand
TAAGATGGCGAGGAGGAAAGACATACAGTGTGAAAGTGGAGTGAAAAAGGGAGTGAAAGGAAAGGTTGGAGAGCAGTAAACGGAAGGAAAAGGAGGTGATGGAAAGAAGAGACGGAGAAGTGGCAGTGGCAATGGAGGAGAGAAGAAATAGTGAAGAATAGGAGAGAAACAGGAGTGGAAAGGAAGATGAGTTGACATGAGTTGGCAGTCTGGACAGAGATGCAAACTTTGGGGCTGAGCACCATTAAAGTGTTACACTCGGTGCTCACACACACAAGCGCAGAGCGCTCTGCGCAGCACACGGACATGGTTGCGCTTGTGTGGTGTGTGTGACATTGAAATATATACTAACTGGAACGCGCGCTAGAAGCCGAGTCGTGCGTCCAGAGAGAGAGCATCGTCGAGTAGCGTCTGTCATTGTCTGGTTTATAGGGTGGTCGAGAGTAGGGACTGTACCTTTCCGTCCCCACTCTCGACCACCCTATAAACTAGACAATGACAGACGCTACTCGACGATGCTCTCTCTCTTTGGACGCACGACTCGGCTCTAGCGCCCGTTCCAGTTAGTATAATATATTTCCGTGGTGTGTGAGCACCGAATGTAACACTTTAATGGTGCTTGACCCCAAAGTTTGCATCTCTGAGTCTGGAGCGAGGAAGACAGAAGTGGTAGGAAAGAATGGAGGAGATCGAGAAATCGATACAGAGAAGGAAGAGGATTGGACGGGAGGTTCAAGAGATCGATAGAAGCAGTGGAGGGGAGTGATGGTGGCGAGAGGAAGAGATCGACGGACGGGAACGAAGGCAATTGGTTGGAGAAGTCGAGAGATCGAAAGGGAAGGAAGAGGAAACAGAAGCAAGGGTGCTGGAAAGACAGAAGGTAAGAAAGAGTATTGAGAGACCGGTAGAAGCGGATAAAACGGAAGGAAAGGAAGTAGGAGAGGATATGAAGAAAGAGGGGAGGAAAGGGGGTACAGCTGAGGATGCACAGGCGATGCATGACGCATGCGGG
>NW_011954112.1:0-1011 GCF_000949405.1 Vollenhovia emeryi | reverse complement strand
CGAATTGAGGTAGAGTTGCAAACGGACGCGGCAACCATCCGGAAGCCATGACTAAAGAAGATAACAGCCGCGAAAGCCTGAAAGCCAAGAATTATAATTATTAAAACTTGCTTCATCAGTGAATAATATTAATGAATAAAATTCATTGTTATTGTGCATCTGATTCTGTATCAACTGGCAGAATGCAACACGATTTTCGAAATCTCTGCCGTGTAATTCTTGATGAAGGGAAATATGGTACGGATGGAACTTATGTTTAGCAAGAATTCGTAATACGCTCCTTCTACTAATGCCTGACTCATGTTCTATTCGTCGTGAACTAATTTGAGGATTAGTATGCACCATCGCAAGCACATTGATTTCATTGTCTTCATGACACACTCTTTTTCGATATTGAGGTGTTCGTGTAGTCAAGCTTCCGGTTTCTCTTAACTTTTGACACACCCGTTGAAACATACAGCGAGAGGGATGCGTACGAGCTGGATATCGTTCAGCATACAATTCTTGTGTCCTTACTGAGTTCTGCTGAGCTTCTCCATAAATGAGGAGCATGTCTACTTGTTCACTAAATAAAAACTTCATTTTTACATAAACTTGTCACGAAAATCACAAGAGAGCTAAACTGAATGAACTAACCACCTTCTGCGAGATTGATTCATACTGAAGTCTTGAACTTCTTAGATTCTCTACAATGTTTGAATATGGCCGAGCTAAGAAATGTAAATATTTACATTTCTTTTCTGCATATGAGTACAATGTCTTTCTCAATGTTCTGTTACATACTGTAGCAAGTTTTACTAATTATAATTCTGTAAACTTGCATAATATGCATTATTGGTCGACTGAGAATCCGCACTGGTTAAGAGAAGTTGATCATCAACGACAATGGTCTGTAAATGTATGGTGTGGTATCATAGATGACAAAATAATCGGACCTTACTTCATCGATGGACCACTTGATAGTGTAAAATATGATAATTTTATACGCAACGAACTGAACATTTTATTAGA
>NW_011954111.1:0-1011 GCF_000949405.1 Vollenhovia emeryi | reverse complement strand
GTCAGAAGGAAGACCAACTCCTCGTCATCAACAGGTCATCAACAACAACCGAGGCCTTCCACGGGTCCCCCGACGACCAGTACTCGAGAGGAAGACGACAAACTCCTCGATCTTCATCAATCTCCACGACCGGTCACGAAAATTCGTCTAGAAACACCTACTACGAGTAAGTCCTCTTTCCTCCACCAACAAAAAAACGAGGCCTAGAACTTAGCTTATAAGAGACCCCTATAAACCAAAAGATTTGTAAAATCCGCGATTAACCCGATAAAACTCCACGGTTACAGTGGACCAAGACCTCGCGCTCGCCGAACTAGACGGGGGGTTGGAGCAAATCCACCAATTCGCCCAACAGCTCTTACGCGAATTAGAAGCGGACATCCAAGCGCCTAGGTTTTTAGATTTCTCTCCCCCTGCATATGACCACCTTCCTCCCTCTCCTCCTACCACGACCGACTCTCTATCTCCTTCTTATTCCCCTGTACTTTCTCCCGTCAACTTTATTCCCCATTCCCCCTCTAATTCAGACTCCAGCGTGGAGTTCCTTGGTGAGATCCCCGACGTGGAATTTCTCGAGGAAATTCTCTTCGTCCCTTCCCCAGGGAATTCTACGTCTGACGTGGAAATCCTGCCTCCGCCATCACCCACCAATTCCACGTCTAGCGTGGAATTCCTCCTAGAAGATTTCCCTTCCGAACCTCCAACTGCCAACACCTCTCCCGTGGAATTTCTCGGAGAACTCCTTCCCCTTTCTCCAATTAACAATCCCTTCCCCGATATCTCTCCACCCTCGCCCACCAGTTCCACATCCAGTGTGGAATTTATAATAGAGACCATGTAATCTTAATTTGACTCTGTAGCAAGACATATTATTAGTATACATATATAACATATATATATTTTTTTTGTACATATATATATAAATAAAGCTTAAATTGCAAAAAACTACCACTAAATAAATAAAACCTCCCATTTCATTCCCTAGTAATTTTAAGATTGCACAGGGTCCGT
>NW_011954110.1:0-1011 GCF_000949405.1 Vollenhovia emeryi | reverse complement strand
ACCCCATATCTTTCCGGTACAAGAGAAAAGTGTATTTCAAATGAAGAAAACTAACTATTTAGCGATTAAATATTGTTTACCAATTAAAGAGCTCACATAATACGTGCATTTCGATTTTTGAGCTCACCCCCTTTACAAGAAAACCACCGCATATCTTCCCGGTACAAGAGAAAAGTGTACTTGAAATGAAAAGAATTAACTATTTGGCGATTAAATATTGTTTACCAATTTAAGAGCTCGCGAAATGTGATTTTACGTGCAATTTGATTGTTGCATTACAGTTCTTGTACAAGAATTCCGTGTTAGGTTGTTTTGGAAAGTTCGTTTTAAATTCGATAACTTCTTTGTCAGTAAAAAACCTTCATTTTGGAGCATTATGCAGCTTCCTGAAAGTTGGGTTATTGTATTCATTTTGTTGAACAAAATGAATACAATAAAGTTCCTGTTTGTGTGAAAGATCTGAATTATAGAAAATGTTAAACGAACTTTTAGAACTACCTAATATATTTCTATACTTACAATCTGCTATAAACGGGAATTGTTGTCTAAATTAATTCTTTTTGTAGTCCAAAGTATGCAATTTCTTCATATCTGGCAAAAATTATAAATTTAATGAAAAATAAAATAAATTGTTCAAATTTTTAGTTACAATATATTATTTGATGAGTGTTTTGATGAGAATATATTCTTTTTATAAACTTTTATACAATACTAATAATATATAAAACATAAGAAATTACCGCAGATTTAATATTTACATATAATCTTAAATTATAGAGAAGGGGTAAAGATGGCGAGGAGGAAAGACATACAGTGAGAAGGCGGAGTGAAGAAGGTAGTGAAAGGAAAGGCTGGAGAGGAGTGATCGGGAGACGGAGGAGGTGATGGAAAGAGGAGACGGAGAAGTAACAGTGGAAATGGAGGAGAGAAGAAAAAGTGAAGGATAGGAGAGAAACTGAAGTGGAAAGTGAGAGGAGCTGGCATGAGTCGGCAATCAGGAACGGAGAGGAC
>NW_011954109.1:0-1011 GCF_000949405.1 Vollenhovia emeryi | reverse complement strand
CTTCTTCTTCTTCTTCCAAGACAGAAGAGGAGTATGAAACAACTAAAAGTTCCCTAAACAGTAGTCTACGTTCTTTGACAAAAGAGCCAGCAGAAAGTGAGGCAACAGTAAATTCGTGTATGTAACATTAATTTCTTTTTTCTTAAGACTCCTGAGTACTTGCCGCGATGATATTGGATCGCAACGTCAGGAACGAGAGATGGCACGATGAGAATAGCTGCGTGCTATTTCCAAATAAAAAGATATTTGGATAAAACTTCATATTGCTTTAGACACTTCTAATATATGTTCCGAAAACAACCCTTTTTCCTTAATTGACAGTTATAAACAGCCATAAAATAAATGTGATACAAAACTTATGGCTACAGTTCACTTTTCTATATTACACGATACATAAAAATTATAAATAGAATTCTGTCTCGAATTCTGTCGCGAATTATCGATCATGTAAAGTGGACTTTATCCAAATATCTTTTGATTTGGAAATTGGACACGCAATTATTCTCATCGTGTCATTTCTCGCCTCTAACGTCACGATTTCTAACATGCAAGGGTCAAGGAACCTTAAATATTGATGTATTTAGAATTAAGATGATAATGATTTTAATAAACTCTTAGATATTTATAAACCTCCAACAAATTACAACAAAAAAGACGTTGATTCTTGTAATGTGTCAAATGAATGTCAAGAATCATTCAATGAAAATGGTACAATATGTACATTTAATAAAATGTTAAAAACTAAAAATAAATAAATAATTTTCTGTTTCATTAATATAAGATGATATTTATGTATTACTAGATCGTTCCATGGATCGGGAATCTGAAATGGACAGCGAATCTTATGGAGATTTTTCTCAATTACCCCAAATAAATGTACGTTTAGAATCACCGTTTGAAAAAATAGTTTCAAATGAAGGTATGAAGTATTTAAAATATGATATAATTTCAGTAATTTTAGAACTAGTTGCATCACACACACACACACACACACACACACACACACACACA
>NW_011954108.1:0-1011 GCF_000949405.1 Vollenhovia emeryi | reverse complement strand
AAAGAAAACAATTGTGTATATTTTCTCCCGACGAAAGAGACTATCACCTTCTCGCGGTTTTTGTTGGGCAACAATGTGTACGTTTACTCTATTTACAAAAACTGACGTGTACATAGACATATTTTTCTCTTCAGTCATTGTCGCCTGATACATTTTCACTTTTTACTGGAGAGAATCCTACAATTCTTGTTCATCGTTAAAAATTAGTGCAAATTAATAGATTTTTAATACAAATGTGTACTATTAATAAAATTATCGTAAATCATCTTTTTAATCAATTATTTTAATCATTAAAATTATTAGCAGATGATTTTTTTTACAAAAAGACGTACACGTTGGCCAAGAGTGGACACCTATCATTCTTATTATTTTTTCTGTTATTTTAATTATTTTATTAAGACATGGTAGTGTCTCATGCATAAAACAGACGCGAGATGATATAGACAAGCCAAGCCGCTAGCCGCTACATCGAATGTTGTTAGCTGAAACGTATAGTATGTAACGCGTGCTAGCTATATTCCATTATAGCGCGGAGAAAAAAGAGACATATACGTCTGTCCTCTTCTACCGCCGAAGCCGACCCAACCGCGCCGAACCGCGCCGAGCAGCCCGCCGTCCGCTACACGAGCGCGTGATTGTGTGCGTGCCGGGCGCCACACCACGCGCCATCCTCCACTACCGCGGTGGCTAGGTGGCAGAAACGCAAATCTGAGATCACTGCCGGCGGCGACAAGAGGAACTTAACAAGAGGAAGAAGAACTCCCCCGATGCATCCTGCTTAATGACCTTTTACTTGGTTATTAGGCAGCGAAGCGTCGGGCGAGTTATTCTTCGGCTTCTTGTTTTCCATCGCCGCCGGAGGTCCTTATATACCCTCGCCACTGAATTTTAAGTGCGAGTTCGTAGTCGGCGTGGTAGCCGCCTAGTGGCGGCGCGTCGAACCGATGCAGTGTCGCTGACGCTCGCTCTGGCATTTGCAGAAGCGGCGCCGCCGACGCGTGGTGCCCGCGC
>NW_011954107.1:0-1011 GCF_000949405.1 Vollenhovia emeryi | reverse complement strand
GGATATTTTATATAACTTAGATTTAAAGGAATTCCTGCCAGTAAATTTCGTTCAAAGAACTTAAAAATATTAACTTGGATAGTCTTTCAGCATTCAGACGGTTTCTTTTTTCTGTTAAAATATTACCTGCTTTGCTAAATACACGCTCGCTTGGAACAGAAGTACCAACGATAGATAAATACTTAATAGCTATTTTATATAAATTTGGATATACCGTTTTTACTTGATACCAATAAGCTAAAGGATCGTCAGTTCTTTTAATAACAGTTTGATTTAAAAACTGTCTCAGTTCGACAGGAACACCTCCAGGTTCATCGGTAGGGTTGGTAGAAGTTACTAATTCTTCGTGAATATTCCAAAAGTTCTCATTTACTACAGGAACTAAATTTTGTGGCTTATCCAATTCAACTGTTACAGCTTTACTAGTTCTCATCAGCTTACATATTTTTTCAATAGTAATTGAAACTGACAGAGAACTTCGAAAATGAAGCTTTTTAAACCGCGGATCCAATATAGTCGATATTGCAAGGATTTCATTTTTTTCAATATTTGATTCTTCTGAGTAAAATCGTTTGAATATTTGATTTTGAATATTTTGATGTAAAATTATACCAGCTTCCGTATTAGGCAATGACTTTTCCATAGTTTTCGTTAAACAATTTACAATAGGAATTATTTTGCTGCATGTTACATATTATTGGAGCGGACGCAACGGTCTACAAGTCTCGGCTGATCCTATACGTCGGTGCTGGTGGCAACACTGATCGTCGTCGCCCTCCCCCTCCTCCTATAGCTGGCATCCTTCTTGTACTGCCAGAGACACGAGCATGTACACGAGTATCTCTTAAATAAACTTATATTACAAGAGCGCATATTAGAAGGTCCGGTATCTCTTATTGAAACAGCACTACCTCACTGCCGCCCTCTCAACAGGTTATGGGCCCAGGAGCGCGGGAGGAATAGCTGGAATACACGAAATAAAGATATCCGCACTTTGAGGTTAAAAACGAC
>NW_011954106.1:0-1011 GCF_000949405.1 Vollenhovia emeryi | reverse complement strand
CCCGCGAATGTTCCAGGAAGGACACGGGTGTGCGAGATTGACCCCCGATAACTCACTGTTATCGTTAGAACCGCGTACACCTCCCGCCGAGGAAGCTTCCGCGTTACAAATCGCCGCCGACGCGTTAACTAATATAAGTAACGCCTCGCGTCGCGCGCTAAACACTACCCGTCCAAGCAGCGGCAGCGAAGCAAGTCCTTCGTCTAACGTCCAAATAGAACGAGAATTTCCCTTCGAGATAAACGATTATAGTTTACTAGCGTCAGGTCTCCAAAGTCAAGATCCACAAGTAGGAATCCCTGACCCTCGCAATCCCCGACGCACGCACGAACGCGACGACACCCCGACGTCACGACACCGACTCGACTTACGTAAGGTTCGACGAACGTTATCTGACGCAATGAACCAACCTATCGCCGGTACGTCGCGAGATGCGATGAATCAACCTTCCGCCGGCACGCCGCGAACTGCGACGGGCCAACCTACGGCCGGTACGTCACACGATACACTGGAAAATCCGCCGCAAAACGAAATTGATGACGAAATCCTGCGCCTACATCAGTCAATAGACCATACTAACGAAACCCCGCGACATGGCCGAAGAATCACCTTTAACCAATCACCTAGGGACAGCGCGATGTTCCATGAGCTCCTCCAGGAGATAAGAGAACTGCGCGTGTCTATTAACGGCCCAAACCGAGAAGAGCCTCTCCCGCCGAGAGAGCCGCGACAAAGTTCGCAGAGTTTTCACGATCACGCGTTAGATTTAACCTACGGACGTTCGCATAGCGATATCCGCAACCAACGCGGATCGACAGTTAGCTTTTTGAGTCTGAAAGAAGCGCGAAACATGATTCCCGAAATCGACGGAAATTCACAAAACCGAGTGCGAGAATTTATAAATGCAAGTACATACGCGATGAAAAATATACATCCAGCCGACGAGCATACGTTATTAGAAGCTATCTTATGCACTAAATTTAAAGGGAAAGCTATGATAGATTTTCACAC
>NW_011954105.1:0-1011 GCF_000949405.1 Vollenhovia emeryi | reverse complement strand
CTCGCACACAAGCAACGCGTCGTATATATGTGTGACACGTATATACGGCGCGTTGCTTGTGTGCGAGCGTGCGCACGCGCGTGGCCGAACGGACTATCCCCACTCCACCCCCACCGCTGCTACAGCGTGCGTGCTAACGTTCTCGGCTGGCATCATTGCTTCTATGACTATGTTTACACGTTATCCTAATCGGGTTTAATAACATCCGTAGTTAAGGGGCTGGCCAATCACAGTCATTCCATTCTTCTGAAAAGTAGTTGTGATTAGCCAGTTTTATAACTACAGATGTTATTAAACCCGATTAAAAGCCAATGTCCACGATGCTAGAACTTAGTCCAAGTTCTAGTTTCGAGAAATGTGTAGCCAATCAACCTGCAGCTATTCCATAAAAGCTGCAAGGTGATTGGCTCCGCATTTCTCGGAACTAGAACTTGGACACAGTTCTTGAATCGTGGACACAAGGCTTAAGCGTTCTGTTTAGCAGCACTCTATGGCCTTGTTTACACCGATCGTTTGATACGCGTATGAGGTACTATATTCGTACTAAATTGATTTAGTCCAGCGGTGTAAACGATAGCGTACTGAACTGGGGAGCGATCGCGTGCACGATCGAATTCGATCGGTCGACTTCTCATACGTCTCTACTCTACAGGTTTCATGGTTCATGCTTATTTATTATAGGATAGTTTCCCTCAGACCATAGATTGATCATGTACGAAGAGTGGTATCGGATGGCATATTCCTTCTCGAATTCGAATTCGATCGGCGCACGCGATCGCTCCCCAGGTACGATACGCTTGCAAAAGCAGTATCGTACCAATGGCTTTGTTTACACCGTAAAATTATTTGATACGTGAACCAAAATGATGCGTACCAAATGTTAAATCCGACTGCGTTTACACCATGTGTATTAAGTGTGCAAAAAGTACATTAAGGTTAGGTTTGATACAGAAACGTATTATATTTAATTTGGTTGGAAAAACGGTGATCCTTAGATTGCGATGGATTCGG
>NW_011954104.1:0-1011 GCF_000949405.1 Vollenhovia emeryi | reverse complement strand
GGGAAGCGCTGAGGCCCGCCAACAACAACGGCGGGCCGGTGCGGGGGGCGGTATCAGATGAAATGACTCTGTCCAACCCTGGCCGCCCCCCAATCATAAAGCACAGCGTAGACCGCCGCAGGGGTTTAGTGGGTACGCCGCGCGCCCGGCATGCCTGCCGGGCGCACTCCGATCGACATTAGGAGGGCAGTCCCACATAACCCGGGTCCCACCCCCAGGGGAGATGCATTTTATGCCTCCTCGGGGCCCGGGTATCCATAAAGGATTCCCCTGCGTTACCAAAAAAAAAAAGGCTTATTGCGTCAATTCCACGATACACAACACATTTGCACTTGGCGCAAAATAAACGATATCCAGATACATGTAATGCGGTTTTATTTTGCAACCAATACACGCTTACAACGACCATCCACAATAACTGGAAAGACATTCTCGAGGAATCACTTGCGAACGTTTCAACGCGACGACTCGTGCGAAAAATAACACTCGTATCTTTCTTATTGGCCAAACTTTATGACCTTTTTCTGGTATTCGCATAATAGTACCATCTATTGTTGAAAGAAAAGAGGTTTGGACATAATAAATGACAATTTCCGTTATTTCCTAAGTACGTTCCTAAAAGATGTCTGAAATATCAGAAACGGGAGAGAAAAAGAAATTAAATGAGTCGAGACTTCAGCTCTGCTTGTGAGGGGAAGCGCAAATTTGGAGGAAAATAATTCGTACGCACATTTATTACATGTTCTGGTGCAAAAAGTACATAAAAAGCTTATTTTAGCTTATAAGATATACAACACAAAAAGTAAAAAAACTTATAAGATATACCGCCCCCCTTGTATCGGGACGTATCCCGGCGGGGCCGCCGGAACGTATCCCGGCGTTGCCGCCGGGACGTATCCCGGCGGTGCCACCTGGACGCATCCCGTCGATGCCGCCGGGACGTATCCCGGCGGTGCCGACTGGACGTATCCCGTCGGTGCCGCCGGGACGTATCCCGGCGGTGCCGCCTGG
>NW_011954103.1:0-1010 GCF_000949405.1 Vollenhovia emeryi | reverse complement strand
GGAGCTCGGCGTCCTCTCCTCCGTGCGTCGCCAGGAGGAGACGCGACCGCGATGGGCCCTTCGCAAACTCTGCGAGGACGCCCTGATGGCCTCGTTGGAGGACGCCTGTTGGGTCCGGGGAGATTTCCCCGAGACCCGGGAGACGGACCCCCTGCAAGAGGCCGAGTGGATCGGGGCAGCGTTAACAGCGGCTTGTAACGCTGCGATGCCCCGGTCCAAAGCTCGGCCTCAGCGGGCCGTCTACTGGTGGACGGCAGAGATCGCCGACTTGCGTCGACGAGCCGTCCACCAGCAGAGGAGATTCGCCCGCTGCAGGCGCAGAGGCGGACAGGCGGCCGAACAAGCGAGAGAGGGCTACCTTGAGGCCAAGGTAGCCCTCAAACGGGCCATCAGAGTGGCAAAGGGCAGGGCGTGGACGGAGTTCCTCGACTCCCTTCAGGAGGATCCGTGGGGGCGCCCATACAAGATGGTTCTCAACAAGTTGAGACCATGGGCGCCCCCGCTGACGGAGCGGCTGGATGTGGGATTCGTCCGGAGGGTGGAGCAGACCCTCTTCCCCGATATTACCGGGGAGGACGAGGGACCACCCTCCGAGCCGGGGGAAGATTCCCCCGACTGGGACGACTCCCTCGACGTCCAGCCGGAGGAACTCCAGAGGGCCGTCAGGAAGGGCCTTAGGGGCAACACAGCCCCAGGTCCTGACGGCCTTCCCAAGCGTGTCCACGCCCTGGCTATGGGCGTCCTCGCAGAGGAATACGCACGCGCGTACAGCGCGTGCCTTCGAAGAGGTGTCTACCCCCCGCGGTGGAGGAGTGCCACGTTGGTGCTCCTCCCAAAGGAGGGGAAACGCGCCTCTTCCATCGGCGTATAGGCCTATATGCCTTCTGGACGAGGTTGGTAAATTGTTCGAGCGAATACTCGTGAACCGCCTCGTCCAGCACCTGTCCCAAACGGGCCCCGATATAAGCGGGGCCCAATATGGGTTCAGAGAGGGCCTGTCTACCATCGAC
>NW_011954102.1:0-1010 GCF_000949405.1 Vollenhovia emeryi | reverse complement strand
GTATCAAAAATTAAAGAACAGCCTCACTTTCATCTCTGGGCATCACATGGAGAACTGTGTTAGATGGCACGTCCATCCGGTGTAACACTCAAAGTGGGACGAGTGTTACACCGGATGGACGTGCCATCTAACACAGTTCTCCATGTGATGCCCAGAGATGAAAGTGAGGCTGTTCTTTAATTTTTGATACTAATGGCGTAATATTATTGTTGAATTCCCTAAAAAGGACCACAACCCGCATGGTCGAAACGTCGGATTAAACGAATAAATAAACCATCTGCCAGCCTAAGTCGTCTAACAATTCTTTCTACCGTTGAACATTCACTGGCGATTCACATTCTAAAGTTGTTATGATTTTATTTATTCACAGAACAATCGAGACGAATGTTTAAATGAATATCGTTGAAGCGCAGTTTAGGGATCTCGCCAAAAGATCAGAAAGGTCTCTTCGGCATCTCTCTCCGCTGAATATGTACAACTCTGAAGCACAGAAACTTCTCATGTCCGATTAACATAAACAACATAACTGCATCGCGACGATGTCCGCTACGTTCGTCGGCAGGTCTGCTATCGTATCGGCCCACTTGCCCGTCCGTGTGCCATTCAGCTACATGACCCGAGTCCTTGTCGCCAGGACTCTCGTGCGTCATAATCGAGATCTGCGCCATCGCATTCGAGAGATCGATGCAGAAGCCGTAAAAGTACTGCTGTTGCGCCGCTGTACATAACGAACGGGGCATAAACGGTCATTACTACGCGATACAGCGGTCTCGGGGTAACATTCATCTTACGGGCTTTCAAGCCGCTAATTGCGTTGGAAACACCTCGCGTGAGATCCCTGCAACTCGATAGAACCCGTCCCGGTTATTGCATTTCGGCTAATCCCCGTTTATAAAGCTCTACCAGCTAATCAGATACATATTAATTTATGGGCAGCCGTCGAACGTACTAAATGACAATATGTCATGCCACATTTCTCAAAATTATTAATTAATCGAGGGCTTAAGAGG
>NW_011954101.1:0-1010 GCF_000949405.1 Vollenhovia emeryi | reverse complement strand
CAACTTACTGAGTTGTAACAAGTATATACAAAATTTATGCATAAAATTAAAACACCAATATCTAACCTGATCAAAAATGACATATTCTCTAATTAATTGTATTTCTATAGTGTTTAAATTATTTTTGCAAATATGAATGGTTTTAGAAGAACTTTAATTTATCGGGATTATACTTATCTGAAGAGTGTTAAAGTCAAAATCCCCATACAGCACGCATGTCTAAAAGACATCTTTAAGTAGTCTTTTAGACATACATATCTAAAAGACGACTTAAATACGTCTTAAAGATGTCTTTTAGATATGCGTGCGCTGTATGGGTCCTTATTCAATATATTAAACATTAAGTAATAATAAAGTATTCTATTAGAAACACTTCTTGCACAAGAAAACAATAACATTTTCCGTCTTTGTGTAAAATTATTTCACGAAAGGGTGCATCAACTAAATATTTTTTATATTTAATGCAGGTGAAAAATCGATTTGTAGACATAGAATACATATCTCTACTGCATCATATTCAAAATGATAATATAGAAGGTCACCTTTATAGAGGATACGTGATAACTGACAATGTGTCTAAAATATCATACAATACAATTAATAAAGTAGCATCTAATTCATACATGAAAAGACCAATTTGTTTTATATTTTCTGGACTAGGATCTCAGTGGTTTGGAATGAGTAAGTCTCTGTGTGTGTGTGCGCGCGCGCGCGCGCGCGCGTGTGTGTGTGTGTGTGTGTGGGAGGGGAAGAAAGGCGGGTGCGTGTGTGTCCATTAGAGGATTAAACAATTTTTATTAATATTTTTATTAAAATTTTCACAGGTCAAGCTTTAATGAAATTTCCAGTGTTTGCCAAGGCAGTCCACAAGTGTGATGTGGCTTTGAGACCTTATGGTATATTTCTTACAAATATTTTAACAAGTGCAAATGAGAGTACTTTCGACAATATCATTAATTTACTTTTAGCTCTCGTTGGTCTGCAGGTAAAAAAAAATTTTTTTTGTTTAA
>NW_011954100.1:0-1010 GCF_000949405.1 Vollenhovia emeryi | reverse complement strand
TTTAAAATACCAAGATTGCACTTATTCGACTTTAAGAATCGATACAATTCTTCTTGTACTGACTCGACTTCTTTTGTTTGCTGATCAAAAGCAAAAAAGTCATCACGATCGTCGAGTTTTTCACTAAGATTTGGAGAACTCTCATTAGAACGGATCCCCAATAAATCTTCTAAATAACTTTGTGCGAGTTTTTTTTCTTCTCCGTTTAACCAATTTAATTTGAATTTTGGATGCAGACAGCTTGCAATAATAAACTCTTTTTTTTTCAAACAATGTGGAAAATCTACAATTACATATATTCAGAATTAATTAATAAATATTGTTCTTTATTTAACAATAACAATCACATGTTCATTAAATTAATAAATTACCTTTTATTCAAACCTTCTTGAATTGCTACAATTAGTGCTTGGCAATGTGTACATCCACTTTTATTAATTTTTTCCAATTTTTCTTTCAAAGTTTTTAAAACTGGTAATATGTATCCCATATACATTCCTGTCTCGCCTTGCAATATATCTAAGGCTTGCGCTAAAGGTTTCATTACCTAAACCAAACAAAATGAGAAAGAGATACATTTTACTAAATACATATTACAATCTTTACATATTTTTACATATTACAAACTATCTAGAAGCGTACCTGACAATATTCTTCTATGAATTTAATTTCATTTATTGTCAATCTTTGCAAATCACAATAATCAAGACATTGATTAATTTTTTCGGGATCATTTTTTAACAACGTTACTATTTGCAAAACGGAATCAAAAGTGGAGTTCCACCTACGAAAATAAAAAATTAAGGCATATAAAATTATTGTTCCAGAAAAATATACTTTATACAATTTAATAAAAAATGTAATAAGAAATAGAAGTGACAGAAGTTTAACCAAGGTGATTAATATTGAAAAATAGTAAAAGTACATCTTATTTAGTCATAGGATTAATGATAATTGTAACATTTTTAATTATTGTGTAGAGAGAATATCTGTGTATTTATATATAAGCC
>NW_011954099.1:0-1012 GCF_000949405.1 Vollenhovia emeryi | reverse complement strand
ACATGTGTTTACTACTCGGCAAGCAGTCGACTGATTTTTGGTTATGATTGCGGCGCTGCACTCGCGGTGCGACTGCACTTAGTACTAGCGTCATAGACACACGCCTTAATTCGCCTGAACAGATACAGAGTTTCTAAATTTCTAAACAGTTGCTATTCTTTTCATCGGTGTTTTATTATTAACTCGATTATTTTTTCCAATAAAATCTTTAGTTTGATTTTTTAAGAAATATAACATTTTTTAATCAAAAACTAATGCTAAAGCAACTAGTGTGTATAAATATCCGCTGTTTTATTTGGCGCAATTTGTTGATATCATTACTTTTGTAGAGAAGATAGTTTTGTAGAGAAGATATTTTTGTAGAGACAATATTTTTGTACAGAAGATTTTTGTGGCGACACTATTTTTGTAAAGAAGATGCTTTTGCAGTAAAGATATTTTTGTAGAGATTATACTTTTGCAAAAAAGATAGAGTAACAAAATAAATTCGGTTGAATTGGAGCTTAGACTTGGTGCTTTTTTTACCTTTTTTTAAAAAGGTAAGTTTTTTAGGTGATATTAACTACACGGTTCTCGGACTGAGATCTCGATCCAAGATCTAGCGCAAGAATTATGTTTACGTTCACTGATCGCGCCATAGACTTATATATGTAGACCCAGCGTTCTGTGAGTGGAGTTGTCCGCATCTTCTAAAGGACAGAACGATATAGAGGTAGGTGCCGTCTCCGTCACTCCGCCGGTCTGGAGGGGGAACGTCGAGGGGAACTAAGAGGCGCGCGCACCGTGCACGGCGGCCGTACGCAGTGCGCGCGCCTCTTAGTTCCCCTCGACGTTCCCCCTCCAGACCGGTGGAGTGACGGAGACAGCACCTACCTCTATATCGTTCTGTCCTTTAGAAGATGCGGACAACTCCACTCACAGAACGCTGGGTCTATATATATGTCTATGGTCAGCTCTCCTTTATGTAGTAGCTATAAAGGTGCATTTTCATGCTGACGCTTGACGCTCACTT
>NW_011954098.1:0-1010 GCF_000949405.1 Vollenhovia emeryi | reverse complement strand
AACTAATCACAGTCGCGCATTCTACTCGTACTTGACCGTGATTGGCCAATTTCTTAAAGCTTAGGGCTTAAATCATCTATTGTAGACTGGGACTAATCCAATCGGCGCAAGCACCCACGGAGCAGTTTCTCTGCTGAACGCGGCTATTGGCTCCTGCATACGGGTTGCGCCCGGTTGCGCCAAACAATTTACCTTCGCTACCGCGCTCTGCTGAACGGGTTTACCAGACCCCCCCCCCCCTCTACTTACAAATCCTACTCCCAAATTATGTCGATTAATCCTAGCATTCATTAAATTCTCCAAACTTCAGATTTGAATAATAAGGATGACGTCGACAATTAACTGGCACAATATATTTCGTTTAGTAAAAATACAACGTTTCGACCAGTAATACTGGTCCTTATCAAGTATCAAAAGTCAACCCCATTAAGTGTGATAGCAAAAAATCTATAAATCTCTTCTTTTTATTTACATGTATATTGAATTATTTACATATTTGTCCTGACCATATTTCGTGTTTTTTTACCTAGTTGACAAATGTTGATCTCTTGATACTTTAATACTGTCAGTCTTCTACCGACTTTTCACAATAATGGACGTCTTTCGGAATTTTTATCTACTCTTATATGTGTTACTGTGCAGAGTGATTCGTTCCTTCATGTATTTTTTTATACTACCAATTTTTATTATATCACCCGTAAGTTTTATTTGACTTACTTATCTCTATTTTCATTTAATTAATCATTTTTTAGATTTTTTGCTGTCACACTTAATGGGTTGACTTTTCATACTTGATAAGGACCAGTATTACTGGTCGAAACGCTGTATTTTTACTAAACGAAATATATTGTGCCAGTTAATTGTCGACGTCATCCTTATTATTTGTTCTTTATTCACTGGCGATCCATCTCTTCAAATTCGGATTTGAACTTTCCACCAAATAGATCCCCCCCCCCCCCCCCACGACAATTGGTTAGACGTGGCCGTATTGGATCCGGATGGAGCCTTAA
>NW_011954097.1:0-1010 GCF_000949405.1 Vollenhovia emeryi | reverse complement strand
TTAAAAGCGCGGTAGATTGCAGGGAATGTTTTACCGCCTACTTCGAGTGCGTTACGCAGTTACGCCAAGCCGGAATTAACTATAGGCGGATAGCATTTTTAATGTACGACGTATTAACTTATAGTATCTGGCGTCTGGAACTATTAGATAGATACAGAGACGACTAACTACTTAACCATGTCGCTCTTTTGATATAAATAAGATTTTAGTATGTAAGGAACCCTGTAAATAACTAAACCTAAGGAAACCGAGAACTCTCTGAAGCAGACCGCAGAAGTGACGCCCCAGTAACTCCCCTAAACCACTACCTCCCACTGTTTCCTACAAACAAACTTCTAAGTGAAATATTAGTACAGGAGCAGAATAATCGAGTCGGCATCGCCAATCCTGCTAATTCAGCAATACTACGATCCGAGCTGGAAGTTCTTCGCATTTTGCGGGGCTGCATACAACACCGCCCCGCTCAACCTTCAGCATATGGCAACGCCTAAACAGAGGGAAGCAACTCTGAACTTTCCCTCTCAAACAACGAAGACTTCGATCAACAGCTCGTGATCCTGCTACACCGCTGGCTACGGATTTCTGGATATTCGTAAGCCATGCCGGCAGCCGAACCACCAAGTTCCTGCCTACCGCCATGCTGAGCCCGATTCTGCATAAAAACCTGAACCAACCCCTTCCACCGATACTCCGATACACACCTGCCAGAGGTGTTGATTCCACCACGTCACTGCTGCACCTGCCCAGGAGAGACTCACACATACAACCCCTTCGTAACCAACTCCAAATATTAATCATGCTGGAAATTCCGCGCCACACCTGTACCCTGATTTATTGAATCGCAGCGGCGATTCACAATGTATCCCTAACAAAGTGTCGGGATACATTGTTAAATAAGGGGGGAGGTGTAACGTCCCGTGAAAATTTTCGATTTTCTAATTATAACAATTACTTTAAGTATAATATTTTTAATTATTATCTCATGTGTGCGAATATATACTATCACTTAA
>NW_011954096.1:0-1010 GCF_000949405.1 Vollenhovia emeryi | reverse complement strand
TGAATGAATGAGTGAATAAATATTGAGTAAGGTTGGAAACAGTCAATGTCGATCGGACTTGGATCCAGAGAGTTCAATAAAAAAAAAATAATTGTGTAAACTTTGTATACTGATTTCTAATCAGTATACTCTCTCTCTCTCTCTCTCTCCTTTTTGTGATGCAAGTATATTATACAATTCAACTGTTTTCCCTCCGGAGATTATATATATATATTTTTTTTTCACATATTTTGCAGTCTACAGTTACAAACTCCACCCTATATATATATATATATGCAAAATATGTGAAAATATAAACATTGTACGAAGAAATGCTCCAAATAAATTCTAAATATTTTCGAGACAATTCTGCAAACGTTAGCCGCCTACCGCCTACCCTGGAGTTGGGGCGGGGGCTTATTCAATTAATATGAACAAAGATATAACCTCTTTAGGTTGTCAGTAACAAATAACAATGAATAAGTTTAGTCAACTGTGGCACGTGTTTAATAAATTTAATAAAAAAATATGCAGTACGACGTTTCGATCAAGGGTTTTGGTCCTTTTCAAGCACATTCCCGATGATCGGGATTACAGGCTTGTCGAAGATACAAATTAAATTGATAATACAAGTTAAATTAATAGACAATCTAAATGTGTGTAAAATAATAATATATAAAATATATGTAAAATTGAAAACAAATCCTAAACCACAATTACCTTAAAAATAATCAGGCCTATATAAAATGTATTCAAATGATGAAAATCCAACTGAGGTGAGTCATGATTGTAAAGCACAAAGATAAAATATGTACGCTGTCTCTAACGGTTGGAGAATGACTGTCAGAAGTGTCAGTGTGACAAAAACGTCTAGATCTTAGTATCGAAAAGGAGCGGGAAAAAAATAAAAAAATTAATGACTAACAATGAAGTCAAAAAATTAATAATATTATAGAATCATTAACGATTCTCGGTGATGTTACAATCTATTTTTATGTACAATATTTTGGCAATTTGTCTCTTTCTCGTAT
>NW_011954095.1:0-1010 GCF_000949405.1 Vollenhovia emeryi | reverse complement strand
ATCAACTTTTGGAGCTGGAATTTCTATATGCATTCCATCAACTGCACATACTACGTCTGGAAAAGCATCCAATCCTCTGAGCTCGTTAAACTGTCGTCTTATATTTTGAAATTCTGCCAGATTTGGCCAGTGTAGATGTTCATTCACGATATTACACAGAACACCGCATACATTAAGGAATACTTTATGTGCAGTACTTGGGCTTAAGTCAAATAGATTACCGACTTCCCGAAAAGAATCTTGATTTCCCAGTAACCATATTGTTAATAATAATGCTTTTTCCAACGGTACATTAGGATGACCTCCTTCATTATTCTTGGATTCAAGCATAGGACCGATTGCTGTTTTGACAACCTAAAATAATATGAAATAGATTTATAAATTAGTGAGATTACGTGTAGCCTCATGCAACCGCGAATGACTAGTAATTGAAAGGTCGCAGATTCGATTCCGACCACATTCCACGTGCATTCATGCACCAAGATTCAGTGCACGTATGCTTAAATGCATAGTGATTCAGTGCATATTACGATTAGGGTCTATCCAGACAAACTTGCATAAGTGCATAATCATGCATAAGGAAGCAGTTGGTCTATTTCCTTATGCATCAGTTTATGGGCCAATCAATTTCCTTATATATATGCTTATACCTTATGCAAATTTGTCTGGATAGACCCTAAGTAGTCGAAGGCGGTCCCCATTGAGGGAGAATTAAAAAAAGATTTGTAAATTATATTATACATTCATAATTTTTCTCTCGATGTTGTGTTTTAATCATCAATGTTGTATTATTCAATCAAATTAAAGATCGATCATACTATGCAATGATTTTAAATTACACCTTTTCTGATTTATGTACTTACTTCAAAAGAACCTCTCGTGAGACGAAAATGCGATTGAAATGTTTTATCATGCATTCGACAAATTGTACCATAATAATTTTCAACCTTCAGTACTTTTACACGTTCCTGTAGACACAAAAGTAATGTAAATATATTATAAAACTTCTT
>NW_011954094.1:0-1010 GCF_000949405.1 Vollenhovia emeryi | reverse complement strand
TTTTAGACAATAAAAAAAGAACAATTAATTTTTTTAATTTAATAGTTGACATCTTATAATCCTTTGTTTTTTTAATTCTATGCTTTTGTAATGCAAGAATAGATGACAATATTTGCAAACTCATTTTAGAGGTTATATAATGCACTATCTATTTACACATGTACGCATCTGTACATTTACGTGACATTAAAATGTCAAATGTCAAAAAATGAGGCGTTCCGCGTTTTCTGTTACGCGAAATTGAATGTCCTTAGTGCACATGGAACACAAAACAACAGCAGCGTATCGGATACAACCAATGATATCTATCAATTCTCTTGGCACGTTCTAACAGAAATTCTAAATGTTACACTTCATTGGTTACGCGAGTATCTACTACGCAAATTTTTCGTCCATGTGAACGATGACATTTGACTCAGGCGTAACAGAAAACGCGGAACGCTTCTGATTGGTTACGCGATACGCGTTACGCGAGAAATATCAGTCCATGGGACCGCAGCCTCACTGATGCGATCAGCTGGACGCGATTATCGCCGACTTGCGACTGCTGCCATATTGCCACCGACAATCTGACAGATGTTTCGCAGTGACATCTCTCGAGAAGCCTGCAACTATTTCTACACGCCCTTCACGCCATACTCTTTTTCTCGTCTTCTAGACTTGGATTTTTTGACTTGCGTTTATTAGAACTAATCTTTTTTTCTAGGCTATTAATCTTAGTTCTAATTGCACGATATTGTTCCTATATGTTGTCCCTACTTTTGTCTGGTCTCAGTTTGTATATATTTATTGTAGAATTCTCGTATCAAGCAAATATTGTCGTCAAGTGTACCAAAAATTAATAAAATTATTAATTTTTTTTCGTTTTTGATATAAAGTTGACCAGAGAAAAGTAGATTTTGCTGCGTTCTTTAATTCCGTGTAAGAATTTTGCATTTCTATAAAGCCAATTAAAAGATTAGTTCTAACAAAGAATGCCGATAAAACAGACGGCTTTAGCATCCCCTTAA
>NW_011954093.1:0-1010 GCF_000949405.1 Vollenhovia emeryi | reverse complement strand
ACCGGAGTACTTAAAAAAGGGATGGAAGGAGGAAAGGTGGCAGAGGGTAGCTAGGTATAGATTAGGAGAGGAAATGAGAGAGGGGAGATATTGGGAGGAAACAGAAAAAAGGAAATGCAGGGTATGTGAGAAGGAGGAGGAGACGTGGGAACATGTGTGGGACGAATGTACAGGATGGGGGAGTGAAAGAGGATGGCAGGAAATGATAGAAGTGGTACTAGGGGAGAAAGGGGAGGGAGTGACGTGGATGAAAAAGATAGAGGATTGGAGAAAGGGAAGGATAGAGGAGGATGAGAATGAGGAGGAGATGGAATGGAAGGAAAGAGCAGCGGAAGCGGAAGCCAGGATGAATGGAGGAATGAATGTAAGAATGAGTGAGGATGCGGAGAATGGGTAGTCTCTCTCTCTCTCGGCGGAGAAATTAGAAATTAAGAAATGGCGTAGGAATAAGAGAAGGTGAGCGGAGAAGGTGGAGGAGGAAAATTGTAAACGGAGCGGTAGCCCGTATTCTGTGTACCGCAGAATAAAGATACATACATACAGTTAATACTTTTGAAAACAGAAGTAAAATTACACTTCGATCAGATTTACAAATTAAATTTTGTAAAATTAAGTTTCTCCTTTAAACAACTTTTCTCCTGGTCATGCATTTTTCGATACAATCGTCGCTCGCATATAGTTCGAACCGTACGAAATATTGTCGGTGACGATAACCGACTATAGAAGGAGTTTTCTTCCTTCCTGATCTCTGGTCAAAATGACCAGATTGTATGGCCGGGATGCGTCTTGCATGAATACATGCATAGTCACACGCATCTTTGTATTTTTGCGGTCGGTTTTCGCGATCGGTTTTTCAGGAAAAATTTTCAATTAATTATTTAATTTTATCCATATTATAAATTTTAATTTATCGAGGAATATGATTAAAATCACTCTAACGCGAAGTAAATTTATTCTATATCTACTTGAATTTCGAATTCAAAGATCAAGTTATGAAGAGATGGTCAATA
>NW_011954092.1:0-1009 GCF_000949405.1 Vollenhovia emeryi | reverse complement strand
TTTAAGACGGTCTTGAATAAAAGATCTGACTGTGAATGCCGGCCTCAGTCCTTAGTCCGATACGGGCTTAACGCATTGCATTTTCGCATGAACCTAATCTAACCCTAACCTGTGTTGTGTTTACATACTGTGATTTTTCTCATTTATCGTTTCAGCAAATACATTTTTGCCATAAATATGTTTATTACTGAGAATTTAATTTTACGTGGAGTGTTTAATCTTTAAAATGAATCAGCTGTGTTGTGTTAGCAAAAACTATAAAGTGCACACATTACGTGGTTTATCATATATTTCGAATACTGTAGCAGAACGTTAATAACAAATTAAACTGCACACATGTAGAGAAGAGCTTCTACATCTAGTGCTCTCAACTAAAAGACTGGAGATGTGAGTCATATTGAAGTTGAATATTGTGACAATGCGCATAACTCGATATACATGAAACGGGCCTCTTTTAAGCGAGATTTTATATTTAACTGGCTTCGTTATCAGAGTCTCGTAACGTGGCATCGAAATAACACCAAATTTCATTAAGCCCGTGATATACAGATGACCATTGTTATTGATGTGCATGAGTGTATCATTTAACCTGAACATGTGAAACATGACATCGTTAGGCTAATATAATTATCGTACGGCAAATGTAATATCAGCCTTAGGACGAAAGCATGAAAAAAGGAATATTATAGACATGAAAAAAGTAATATTATATACCAAATAGATATTATTTTATACGTTATATCAAATGTATATGTACATTTACACTATTTACGAAAGGGCAGTTTCCAGGACCTATCCTACTACATGGCATTCGTCAAAGGTTTTGATAATATAACACGGCCGTCTTCTGGTCGGAATTATTGTGCGTAATGAAACATTCGTTATACTGAGAAACCATGCTATATACGCACAATTATTCGAAACAGTGGCGTTATATAATGAAAAACTTTGACGAATCCTATACTGTAATAGTCGGACAAGTCCTGAAAACTGCCCTTTCACATACTGT
>NW_011954091.1:0-1009 GCF_000949405.1 Vollenhovia emeryi | reverse complement strand
CTCGCACACAAGCAACACGTCGTAAAAACGTGTGCGCTCGACGCTTGGCTACGACGTGTTGCTTGTGTGCGAGCGTGCGCGCGCAGGCGTGGCCAGACGGACTATCCCTACTCTACTCCCACCACCGCTGCAGCGACCGTGCTAACGTTCTCGGCTGGCATCACTGAGCCAAACAGCCCTATATACTAGTGCTGTCCGAATCTTAAACACGAGTTTGGGCCCACACAGCAAAACAAGTTTCAGAAAGCTTTCCGAAAGATAACTTGGAAACTAATATTGAAATGTAAAATTGAAATCATTCAGAAATATCTTTGAAATGTTTCATCAAAATCACATGTCATTGAAAGCTTTCCAAAAGATACCTTGGAAATTAATATTGAAATGTAATATTGAAATCATTCAGAAGTATTTCGTGAAACGTTTTATCGAAATCATTTATGATCCTTCTCACTGAAATATTTCAGAAATATTACGAAACATTTCAGAGAAATATTTTGTACATAATCTCTAAAACATATATTATTGAAAGCTATCCAACATATAACTAGGAAATTAATATTGAAATGTAATATAGAAATCATTCAGAAATATTTCTGAAGCATTTAAGAGATATTTCCGAAGCATTTAAAAGATATTTCTAAAGCATTTCAGAAATATTTCAGAAACATTTATGATATTTTTTCATCTACGGCTCTACGCGGACATTTCATGTATCTGAAACATGTCTGAAATATTTTTTGAAAGGTTTCATATTTCATTGACAGCTATTTGAGAGCTTTCTGAAATATTTCGGTGCTGTGTGGGATAGCACTAGTACCACTCAATGCCGCGGCGTGGCGACCGCGCGTTAGTCTTTCTCGTAAGTAAAAATCATTCCGTATTAGTATAAGAGGCGAGCCGATATGATGCAACAGCGAGTTGTCTGGATCATGAATAATCTTCAATAACCTGAATATACTTTTGATGACTTCCAGAAAGTAGACGTTCAATGGACACCCACACAGCAAAA
>NW_011954090.1:0-1009 GCF_000949405.1 Vollenhovia emeryi | reverse complement strand
TTTTTTTTTTTTTTTTGACCCGGTGGAAATCCTCATGGACCGTCACCCGCCCCTCCTGGAGAGAGGGACGGGTGGTGTGTGGGACTCGTCTCCCTGGCACCTGGGAAGATGACCCAGAGCCAGTAGTGCAACGGAGACGCCTACCGCACTAAAACCACCGGGAGTGGCCACCTCGTCGCGATTTAGGAGCCATCCGGGTACTTCAACGCAGATCTCCGGATGGCCCCCGCGTCACGCTGTTTACGCGCTCATTCTTTGTCTCCCCTTTAAGAGGGGGAGACCTAGGCCCATGCCGGCCTTCTCATCGTTACTCTTTGTGCGGCAGGGGTGCCACCGGGCCCCCGCCGCGCCCCCTTGGTGTTGTGGGGGCGGGTGGGTCGCGAGTCTCCAGCACGCGCCCACCCCCGGGTGCCCTGTGATTTAATCACAGGGCTCCCATCTCCTCTTGCCCCTAACTGGGCGATGGGGGGAGGCGGGGGCGCAGGTAGCAGGCGACCGACACCACCCCCAGGTGGGGGCGGGGCCGGCCGACCCGCGAATCCCGCGCCCCCGCCTCCCCCCAATACTCCTATACTACGAACTACCGCACGCAGTCGGTCATCGTGGGGAGGGAGGCAGCCGCTCGTACCGTCAGCCGCCTCCCTCCCCAGAGACCATTCGCTTTACCGACCCGCGCTCGGGTTGGTCACCACTTTTTTAGGTGAGCGGGGATCCCTCTCCTTACTCTTCTCCTACCTACCCCCGCTCCCCCGTTCCCTTGTTGTGCTAGGGGGGTTTCCCCCCTTCGCACACGCTCCGCCTCCTCCTTCTGCAGCATAACATGCTCGCAGAAGGAGGAGAAGGCCTCCCACTTCCCTCTATCCCTGACTATCGCAGCCGCAACCGCACGCATTGACAGGTCAGGGCCTATCTTGTCGACAAGGACTCGGCGCTGCGCATCCCACTCAGTACACTCTTCGAGTGTATGCTGCGCCGAGTCCCTGTCTGCGCCACAGTGGTGGCACCCCTC
>NW_011954089.1:0-1009 GCF_000949405.1 Vollenhovia emeryi | reverse complement strand
AGTATTTTGTAAAGTTGTTCACGTTCCGTCGTCGATATCGCGTCAATTAATGATCATAGCGCTTTCTTAATAATAATTGCAAAACAAGCAAGCAAATCGTTTCAAAACTTCGCAAAAAACTTTTACATGTTTGAAAAACATGATACAAAAAATATAATTTTTAGCATTGGTTTTAATAGTTTTTGAATGATTTATTATTTGTCTCAGTTCCCGTAAGACCCTATGTTAAAATAGCAATATTAAATAATTAGTAACTTGTAAACGAGCAAATAAAAAGGGTTTCATACTGCAACTCTCGTATAATTTCTAGATTTCTAAACTGTTGTTCTTGAAACATATGGTCGAACGTTATCATGAAGCAGTAATAACTCCACGTCTATTGAGCTGGCATTATTAATTATTCGTTCTTGAAACCTGTACGGCGATTCTGTGACTTGCTATCGATGGTTCTCGGTATCGTTAACCAACCTATGAAAGCTGTGTTTTTAACATCTTTGCTGTCGCTAGTTAATTTCGATACCGAAAAACATCGATAGCAAGTTACAGAATCCCGGTACTGGTAAAATCATTAATGCCGGAAAATACTGTTCTCAGATGGAGGAAATGAACAACAATTACGCTTTAAGCAACCTGCAATATGCATATTGCTTTATGATAATGCTCGACCACATGTATAGGACGAGGGGTGAGGGGCAAGGGGCGAGAGCCGAGCGTCGAGCGGCGAACGACGCGCGGCGAGGGGCGAGCGGGGAGTGTTTACTGAAGCTCGCCGCTCGCTGCGTGACAACTTTTTTTCGGCGCGTCGCTCCACCTCTCGCTATTAGATGATGCCCCACCGTTGCCTGCCGAGTCCGGCCTGCCGCCGTCTACGCTTTCATTCGCTCAGACATTAAAATTTATTTCTCGATAACTATTGCGAATTTTTCAAAATGGTATAGGACTTTTCTATTCAGTTTGCCCCGGTCTATCCACCATCTACGGGACATACGGGTATTAGGACACACCCTGT
>NW_011954088.1:0-1009 GCF_000949405.1 Vollenhovia emeryi | reverse complement strand
ACCCTGTATATTTAAGTATTTCATTGTAAATATTTCTTACAGCGTAAGTTTTAGAAATAATAGTTTTTCTATGTCTGTCATATGTTTCATCAATATAAAAACTATTTCTGATTAGAAGGATATAATGTCATTATAAGGATATCTGGTAATTCAAGAATACCCTGTATACTAATGAAACGACCCTCCGTTGGTGTTAATTTGCGAACCGGACTTCGCTCGCCGGGCAGGAGTTCGCGGCAGAGTCAGGGCACGACAATAATTACGATAGTTTGACGAAACAACGGATTTATTTAGACACAGATAAATGAGTATTTACACTTCGGCAAGGAGCCGTTTATAACGCGGGTTTACGCGTGCGGTGATGATCGGTATCTTACAATGAGCTTTAAAATGATGGTCGGTATTTACAATCGAGTTTTAGACGATGATCGGTATTTACAGACGCGTGCTTACGCACGCGGAGACGGGCGGTCTTTACAGCGCGTGTTTACGCGGCTCCGCGGCTCGCGAGCGAGGGTAACGGTGCGCGGCGCGGGGCGGGACGGGGCCAGCCACGCGGTGGTTTAAAGGGCCACGCGGTGCTTGAGAACGTCGCGGCTTCGACGTGCGGCGGCGGGCGTCCGGGCCGTTTAAAGGGCCTGGCGCGGTAGATCGACGGCTCGGTATGTCCCCCCCCCCTCGCGGTGAGACCCGTGGGTGGTGGTTCGGTGTTTTTGGTGCGGACGCGCCGGATGCCGGTAACAACCGGCGGGGGCGAGTCACTCCTCACCTCCCTCTCAGTCCGGGCACGCCGGGGCGTTCTGGACTCGATGCCCGGTGGACAGCGGTAAAACCCGCTGGGGGCGAGTAACACCTCGCCTCGCTGTATCCACCGGAATCGAGAGTAGGACTGCGTAAGCCTGCGGCGGCAAGGGCTGAGCCGTGAACTCCCGGCAGAGGCGAGTTGCTCCTCACCTCGGATCAGCGCTTCTCGGGCAGGCTTTTGCGGATAGGATTCGGAGCGGGCTTC
>NW_011954087.1:0-1009 GCF_000949405.1 Vollenhovia emeryi | reverse complement strand
TGTTGCTCACTATTATTTTTTATTAGACTTACAAACTTAGTTTCAGTGATGTCATATTGTTCTTTAATTTAGCCGGAATAGCAAGCTGCTTTCGATCATCTGTACACGTGCCATTTAATTTGTGTATTACACAAATCTTTCCACGAAACAGGCAGTTTTAAGTGCAAAAGGTGCGAAAGTGCAGAATCACTCCAGCATCCCCTTAAACCTCAAAATACATTTTTCTTATTTTACTAACAAGTACTTGCTTGTAGACGTAATTTCAGTTAAGATTCCCACCAGTCTAACCGTGGTCTTAACAACAAGTATTTTTGTACATGTATTTACCGTTTATTGTCCCAAATTTGCGCGCAAAGATTTCAACTCGCTGTTGTTCTAACAGCAACTGCTTCAGTCTTATTTTGTAATTTGTTTATTGTCTAACAAGTAAACAAAATTGAAAATGAAAACGAAACAATTACACGGAGGTGTCGTAAGGATTTCATGATTTCAGAGACACTGTCCCACGATTGCATCAATTGGTTGCCCCCTTGGAAATAAATCAATTTCATGCCTTACTCCTGCTCGAGCTCTTACGCTTACTCTCGGCGAATCGGAACGCCATCGGCCAGTGTTACAAATATTTAAAAATTATGCCTGTACTGTAGCTTCCTCGCACCGAAGGTTACGCTTCTTTCTTACTCCTTACGCCAGGCTCGCCCCGCGCATCGTAGACGACGTACAAAGGTTACGTTTCTCCTACGCCTACTCTTGTTCCTCATTCCAAGCTTACTCCTCGTAGTGCAGCCTTAATCGAACCTACTCATCGCCGGCCTTGTTTCGCGGAACGAAAGACGGACGAGATCGACATCCTCCTCCGGCTTTCGCCGGACATTCGCGTGCTCGGCTTGAAAAAGGAAACCGCGAGTAATCGCGGATGTGTTCCGAACGAAGCGGCGGGAGCTCCATTTATTCCTCGGCTCGAAGCCGCGGAATTCAAGACTCAAGACTGAACACGGAGAGGCGCACA
>NW_011954086.1:0-1013 GCF_000949405.1 Vollenhovia emeryi | reverse complement strand
TATCTTTTTTGCATCTCTACAAAAATATCTTCACTACAAAACTATCTTCTCTACAAAAGTAATGATATCATTAAATGGCGCCAACTAAACTAAATAGTTTTAAACGTGGTGGGGCGATGATTGGAGTGGGGGCATGCCCGCCGGCTGGGCGCCCGCGGACGCCCGTTGCCCGCGGTTATACTTTACCCGGTTTCACGTGGGATGCCATGATGAAACATACGCGTATAAATTTCGAACTGCTCACCGACATTGACATGGTTATGTTTATGGAACGCGGCATACGCGGTGGTCTCAGTCAATGTTCCGGTAGATATGCTCGAGCCAATAACAAGTACATGCAGTCTTACGATCCCGCGAAACCTTCCTCGTACCTGATGTACTTTGACGTAAATAATCTGTACGGGTGGGCAATGTGTCAGCCGCTGCCTTACGCGAATTTTCAATGGGTCACTAACGTTGCTGATTTTAATGCAAACGCGATCGCTCCGGATGCACTCACGGGATACATTCTCGAGGTCGATCTCGAGTATCCACAGCATCTTCACGACGCGCACGCCGATCTACCGTTTTGTCCAACGCGTGATAAGCCACCCGGCAAGCGGCAGAACAAACTTCTCGCGACAGTGTATGATAAGAAGCGTTACGTCATACACTACCATAACCTGCAGCAATGCACGCGTCACGGCCTGCGCGTCACAAAGATACATCGTATATTGGAGTTTTCGCAATCTCCATGGCTTCGCAAATATATCGAGCTTAATACTCAGTTTAGAACATGCGCGACAAACGATTTCGAAAAAAATTTATACAAATTAATGAACAACGCGGTATTCGGTAAAACAATGGAAAACGTGCGGAATCACGTCGACATTAAACTTATAACTAAATGGGATGGTCGCTACGGTACCGAGGCGATGATCTCCAAACCGAATTTTCATAGTCGCAGCATTTTTTCCGAAAACTTAATTGCCGTGGAGTTGCGAAAACTCGAGGTAAAATTCAACAAGCCGATG
>NW_011954085.1:0-1009 GCF_000949405.1 Vollenhovia emeryi | reverse complement strand
CAGATAATGATGAAGAAATAGAAGATTTACCATTCGACGATGATTCGCATGAAGACAATTCAAACTCAATACCGCTCACACACGAGGAAATACTCGAACCAGAGACACATGTTGAGACACTCGTCCATAACCCTCCTGAATCCCACGGGATGGTGACTCGGAGTCAAGTAACAAAAAATAGAGATAACCCTCCAAGCGAGTCACTTAAAAACTCTCTAACACAGACACAGGAAAATGGAGAAGATTCTCCTGACATACTAAATAATACGAAAGGAAATGAAGAGGACAATGAAAGGGACAGTGAAGAAATAGAAGTAAATAACGAAAACGATAGCAACCAAAAACCACAAGAGAAACTTACCATCGCCGATATTCAAACAACTAACAGTAATGTAATAGAAACTCGTGATTTATTATTTCTACGCAAGGATAACGTTGCATACTTCGTTGACATAAACGGAACACCATTAGATTCGGGATCGCAAAAGCTGTTTGAAAGGAACGACATCCCGAGTTTAAATGCTTTGATCCTGGGAAAGGCGAAAGCCATAAAACATAAAAAGTATCACCATATGGTCTTGCCTGTTAGCGAAGGCTTACGGGAAGGACCAACCATGACTTTGACCTACATTGATACTGTAATAAGAGACTTACGAAAAGCAGCTGACCAACTAAAATTAGAAACGGTTAGTATCGCAAAGACGGATTCTATCAATAACGTACCTTGGAGCAATATCAAACCTCTCCTACGAGTAAATTTTATTGATTCAGAAACTAAATTAATTATATGTAACGGACTAATTAAATATCCACCTAAGGATCTCCGGTCTGTCATAATCAGTGAAATGCATTGTTCACCTGTCGGAGGACATCGAGGTGTCACAAAAACTTACAACCGGATAAAACATAAATATTACTGGGAAAACTTAAAATCAGATGTTCAAAGATACATCCAACAATGTTTGCAATGTCAGTTGAAGAAATTAGTACGAGTAAAAACAAAACAACC
>NW_011954084.1:0-1009 GCF_000949405.1 Vollenhovia emeryi | reverse complement strand
ATACAAAAAAAACTTTTAGGTTCGCTCGCGGAGCTGTACTTCCCCGTTCCGTAGGCGCTTTATGATGACGGTGCGTCCGGCGACGTGGTGACGGTACCGCTGTCCCGGACGGATGCGCTGCCATGGTACGCCGCTGAGGAGTCCGCTGAATTCGCCTCCGTGGTTGCCGGTAAAGTAGCCGTAGCCGGGAGGCGGGCCTGGCGTCGGGTTCGTCCCGGGTACCGGTTCCGGCGTTGTAGCGGGTGTTGGTGGAGGCGTCGGCAACTCCGTCGTCGTCCCCACGGTTGTCGTTGTGGGCGGCTCGGCGGTGGGCATCGGCTCGTCCTCCAGGTCGGACAATGAGCCAAAGAGCGCATCGAGTTCCGAGGCGAGGGCGGCTGTTGTCTGGGCGGCCGTTCGGTATAACTGCTCCTGTCTGGAGACGGTCGTCCTCGCTCTCACGACCGCGGGTGCCCGTCCTCGCTGCTCGACGCTTACCGAGGCGCGGGCCGTCCGTGGTCTCGCTTCGGCGGGTGGCACATAGCGTGGAGCTTGCGGCGTCAGTCCCGGTATCGGCGGGTGTCCCGGAGCTCTCCTCCTGGGGGCCATCTTCTCTAGCCGTGCGCGTAGCTTGCCCATGCTGTAGCTTTCTTTTTGGTGATCGGTGCGAGTGCTCCCTTATATACCCTGTTCCGTTTGTTTTTGTGTGACGTTACACCCCCTTGAGATCCTTCACGTGGGCCGTCCCCACCAGTCGATTGTTGTGATCCCGTAGTCGGTATATGACCGGTGAGATTGCGCGGTCAACGGTATACGGTCCGGAGTATTTTGGTGCCAATTTGCCCGCGAAGTGTTCGCCTGCTTTCGATAGCGGGTGTTCTCGGCGCATGACCTGGTCTCCGGGAGCGGGGCGCCATTCCCGCCGGCGGAGGTTGAAGTAATGTTCCTGGCGGTCTGTGGCGTCCCTTTGTCGTGCGGTGGCGGTCGCGGCTTCCTCTGTCATCCTGTCTAGCTGTTGAATGCGTCTCGC
>NW_011954083.1:0-1008 GCF_000949405.1 Vollenhovia emeryi | reverse complement strand
CCCACACACACACACACACACACACACACACACACACACACACACACACGCGCGCGTACACGCACACGCACTTGGGTTCATACTTGTAAAGGAGTGGGGCGAAGGAATAGTGGAAGGAGAGAGGGAGCAATTAAAATTCGGTTGAGCAGCGCCAAGTTTTTGTACTTTAAAATAAAATATTTATTTGTATTAAATTGTCTAAACCGCGGGCAACGGGCGTCCGCGGGCGCCCAGCCGGCGGGCATGCCCCCACTCCAACGGGCAACGGGCGTCCGCGGGCGCCCAGTCGGCGGGCATGCCCCCACTCCAATCATCGCCCCACCACGTTTAAAACTATTTAGTTTAGTTGGTGCCATTTGATCATTACTTTTGTAGAGAAGATAGTTTTGTAGTGAAGATATTTTTGTAGAGATGCAAATTGTCCAAACCACGGGCAACGGGCGTCCGCGGGCGCCCAGCCGGCGGGCATGCCCCCACTCCAATCATCGCCCCACCACGTTTAAAACTATTTAGATTAATTGGCGCTATTTGATGATATCATTACTTTTGTAGAGAAGATAGTTTTGTAGTGAGGATATTTTTGTAGAGATGCAAAAAAGATAGAGTAACAAAATATATATGATAGCTACGCGAAAACAGAGAACGAAATGGAATATAGAAAATTTGTATGGTGAAATTCATATAAGAAACGATAGACTTTATTGTGAAGTTGAGATTCATTTTCATAACTACCAAGGCTCTGCAGTAGAATGTTATAAGTAGTCGTTCCGGCTACCGGTATAGAAACCAACGTAGTATTGTCCCGATAGAAAACGATAGAATCTCTAAAGTTCAATTTGTTTATGATATGATAACTACTCGAAGACAGGGAATGTAATGGAATATAGAAAATATGTATGGTAAAATTCATATAAGAAACGATAGACTTTATTGTGAAGTTGAGATTCATTTTCATAACTATCAAGGCTCAACAGTTCTCTCATAGAATGTTATGAGTAATCGTTCCGG
>NW_011954082.1:0-1008 GCF_000949405.1 Vollenhovia emeryi | reverse complement strand
CTATTTTATTATATTTATTATATTTAAAATAATATAATATAATATACTTATTATATTATATTATATTATTTTACATTTATATTATATTATTATATTGTTTCTTATTTAAAAAATATTCTTGTCCTTGTTGTTGTCGAAGTGCTCTTCGTCATCCTGCCCCTGGTCATCATTTTTGTCCCAATCCTCGTTGCTGAGTTGTTCCTTATCCACGATGTCGGATTGTTCCTGTTCAGAGTCCTGGTGAAATTGTTCCTCTTCAATGTCCCGGTCAGATTGTTCTTGTTCAGGATCTTGATCAGATTCTTGTTCGTTTTCCTGACGGTCATCATTTTCGTATCGTCGGCGATATCTCCGGAATGCCATATTAGGCTCCTGCCTTCTATCATTCCTTTCAAATCTGTTTAGGCGGTTGCGATGTCTTTGTTTGGCAGTCCGTAAAGCATCGGTAACTGCATGCCTGAAATGAAGTAATAATTTCAGTACCTGTGGCTTTGTAACAAATAATAGCATATTATATCTTTAGTATTTACTTAAACTCATCGTATTTTGGTACTGCCTCACTATTGGATGTTGCTGTCTTTGCTATTGCACCTAAAGAAAATTTAAATGCACATAATTATTGTACATAATTGTATATAATTATTATATATAAATATTGTATATAATTTTACATAGTAGGAGAATAAAGGAAGACGTATTATTCGCGGAAATCTCTGATGGATTAAATGTACTATTAACATACTGTGCAAACTATACATTCTTGTTTTTCACTATATGATACCACAAAAACAATATTACATAAGAAAACATTATTATAAAATACTTTAAAGATAGAGCAAAAAGAATACATACTGTATATTGCATCGACTAATACGGTATTTCGCATGGATATTTTGCCATTGTTGCCTGACCATGTAAATCTATGGCTGAAAGCATCGTCGAGAGACTTCTTCAAAATTGGATTAATGTTTTGTAATGTAGCTCCTAAGTATTCGAAATACAACACCT
>NW_011954081.1:0-1008 GCF_000949405.1 Vollenhovia emeryi | reverse complement strand
ATAATTACCTTGATTTTTATTACAAGCTCGCGAAAGACGGAAAAGAAAAGTTAAGAAAAACAGAGAGTTTTCTTCAAAGCTAAAAGAACTTTATATAATACTATATTGAGAAGAAAGTAAGTGGATCAAATATTATAGAAGCAAGATGTCACATCAACAGAAATTATCCAAAGAAATATACAAAGAAGTAGATAGATATTGCGAATTCGAAGAATTAGATGATTAGAAAAGTGAGTGAGCGAAGGAAAGGGAAAGGGAAAGGGAGCAAAGTAGAGAAGGAGAGAGAAAGAGAGGAAGAGGAGAAGAGGAAGAGAGGAGAGGGAGAAAGAGAGTAGGAAAGAGAGTAAAAATAAGAAAAACATACAATTATATAAAATATAAGAATCGTGTATGTGTTAGATGTGTACAGATTCTAATCAAAACCAAAATACAGGAAATATAAGCTTTCTAATACTCACACGGTCGAATCCCATTTTGAACATTATCAAATGCTTCATTAGAAGATAAAACTTTCATGTCATCTAATTCTTCAAATTCGGAATATCTGTCTACTTCTTTGTACATTTCTTGAGATTGTTACGTCCGATTTTTACGGGGACGCGTGTCTCGGAGGGAGACTAGGAAATGAGAGGGTAGAGTGGCATGTTGATTAATAGAATAGCGACGCTTTGGCAGAACTTAAATATATTTTACTGGTAACTTATGTACAATGACGCGGGAAAGGTGGGAGCAAAAAGAGAGACAAGAGAAAGAGGGCACGAGGGGGGAAAGCTAGCCCAGGGAGGGCATGTCCTTGGTCCCCTGTGGTGGCTTCCTGGTACGTCTGACGATCCTGACCTTTTGAGGGAGGGCCTCTATCCTCACTATACACGGTCTGGTCTGGCGAGCGGCCTGCCTTGGTTGAGGGGCCCTTGGTTCCAGTGATGGCCTCCTTATCGGTTCCACCGGTGGCGCAGGAGGGGCACTGCCCAGGCTGGCCATGGGAGGCCTAGGCGCTGGGGTGATTGG
>NW_011954080.1:0-1008 GCF_000949405.1 Vollenhovia emeryi | reverse complement strand
GAGTCAGCAAATCGAAAACGCTATATGAAAATAATTGTCTACGCCACAATATAGAGGAAGGTCCTCTATTATGAGATAGCAGGTTCTCAACCAAATTCAATCACAAGTCTTGTTTTCCCAACGATTACACGATCTAACAATCAATTTTCCACTAAACAAATTGCACTGCCAGGGCAATAAATTCAAGGTGAAACTAACAGATGATGCCAATTAATTTAGTAGAAACTCCGCTGTCCCATATTAGGAGGCCTGTGTTATAATAGGGGACTTTTCTCTACACCTAGTCAGTAAAATGTTAGCAGACTGGCAGCAGATTTATCAGAAGCCCACGCCGAAACCATAGCCATCTGTGTCCGCATTTGGCTCTTGTCTTGGCAACAGAGTCTGCAAAATGCACACTGTCGACAGACTGTCGGCAGAAATCGAGCATGTCCATGCAGTTACGTAAAGCAGATCTTGCTGTATTTCCGCTGACGCGTTGACAACACGTCGAACACGTCAGCTCCTGCGTGCAACCTGCAGTTCTTTCTGCCTTCAAAATCTGCAGTGGGCATTTGACGAAATCTGCTCTGGCAGATTTGCCTAGCCGGGGGTGCGTTCCGTTTCTCGCATGGACCGCATGGACGACAGCGCATCACATGCGTGCATTGGCTTCGTTTTTCTCATGTTCTTACTGCGTTCCGTTTCACGCGTGAAACACAGTCGCATACACGCATGAGCTGCCTCACCCTCACCTCGAGAGCTGAGGCAGTTCGTGCGTTCTCATGCGCTGCGTGGTGGGGCACGGTATTATGGTGGGAGAACGTTTTCATGCGCGCATGAACTGCGCATGGAATGAAACGGAACGATCCCCGAGCTTTCCATGCGCATCATGCGTGAAACTGCGTGAAACGGAACGCACCCTGGGTGTTGTACGATTACGGGAAAACAAGCTACGGTCGTTACGTCAGTTTCTTTACAGCGTGAAAACACCAGTGTCAAGGCTGGTCTACAATACTTTGGAGGTAA
>NW_011954079.1:0-1008 GCF_000949405.1 Vollenhovia emeryi | reverse complement strand
GGGGGATTCTACCCCGGGAGCTCCGAGGGGGGAGCGGGGCGGGGGGGTACCCCGTGGCGAGGGGACAGCGGGGAGGGGGGTACTCCGTGGCGAGGGGACCGCGGGGAGGAGGGGGAGTACGCGACCTTGACGTCACGCAAGGTGCTGACTTGTCACTACGTGACATGTAACAGATATCTAGGTGCTGACCTGTCATTTTTAGCGCGAACACCTGGACGCGTATGAGTCACGGGGTCAAGCGCCGAAACCTGCTGACTTTCTTGTCTAGGTGCATGATGTCAGAGAGTTCCACGTTTATTATTCCACGACGCTTGGAGATCCGCGGGGCGCGGGGAAGGAGATATTCCGCGGCGATCCGCGACGCGGGGAGGGGGAGGACCGCGACGCTACGCGATCCGCGAGGACGCGGGGAGGACCGCGGCGCTACGCGATCCGCGGCGCGGGGAGGTCCGCGGCACGAGGCAATCCGCGACACGTGCATGTAATAGATATCACCGGGGGATGACGATATACAAATGATTAGCGCAGACACACAGCTGTGCGCATCCATGGCATGAGTCATGAGGTGAAGCGCCTAAACCTGGCTGCTGACAGCGACTTTCTTGTCTAGGTGCGTGATGTCAGGGAAGTTCCGCGTTTAAACTCACACCTACTGCGTCAGCATGTAATAGATATCACTGAGGATGCCTTTGATTAGCACCGATACCACAGCTACACGTATTATTTTCCATGGTATGATCAAGCGCCGAAACCTGGCTGCTGACAGTGACTTTCTTATCATTACCCGTTACGGTTGACGCTGTCGTTCTCTCTCGCCCTAGTTGGATCTGCGGAGAGAGGGGAGACGCACGCTATGACCGCGAAGATCTCATCGCATGCGTGTAAAAAAATGCAAACCATGCAATGTCGTTGCGAACAAAGTTCTTAAATGTAGAGCTCGAAGGACAACTGATGTCGACAGGAGATAATGAGGGAAATAAGAGCACTTAAAATGAACCGAAGATTCTC
>NW_011954078.1:0-1008 GCF_000949405.1 Vollenhovia emeryi | reverse complement strand
GAAATTTATTAACAAATCTAGTAACAAACTTTTTTTCTAATGATTATTATATTTTTATTGTACTCAGATAACATGCTTGTCTACAAGACATCTTGAATATTATAGTTCTGTTGTGCTACTATTAATACTTTGAGATATTGTATTTGTATAATAACGTTTATTTAAAATTTGTTACAACATATGTTCAAAATGCCCTCCGCCCAATTCTACACAAAGACGTGCTCGTCGAATTAAATTGGTCCCGGTATTTTGAATCATTTCAGGAGTAATGGAAGCAACTGCTTCTACAATCCGCCCTTCTAATTCCTCCCGATCATTTATCGGATTGCGATAAATATATTCTTTTATGTTATGATATTGAAGAAAATATTTTTACCATATAAATTGTCTGTGACATTTCATAAGTTGACAACTTCTCATGTGGACAACTTCTCATATTTATCATTTTTCATTTATTATTTTTTTATTTTTTCATGTTTAAATATGACTCAATCAATAACATCAGCATCATTGTACATATAATTACTAAATTTTTTTTAGGTATATCGGCAAAGATGCAAGAGTACCTTTATCACTGTGCAATGTATCGTCCCTGAACGCGCGAACTTTAGACTACCTGATTTGTCTATTATAAATGCTTCCCATTTGAAAAGTATTATAGCCTCGACATTTTCGTATTAGGATTTTCGTCTTACTTTTTGCTCAGAAATACGCTATTAAAATTTCGGTCACGAGTTGCGGTACACCCTGTATACAGGGTGATTCAGAACAACCACTTGTCCTTAAAATGTCGTATTCTAAACTTAATTCTGAAATGATTTTTCCTCTTGCAAAATTTTCTCCGAAGCTTAGTTTTTGAATTATAAAGAGGAAAAGATATCGAATGACGGGCCAGATACTAGAGGCAGGCAGGAGCGGCGCGGCTCACCGTCGTCACGGGCGCTTACGGCAAGAGCGCCCGCGACGACGCTGCCATCAGCTGATCGCGACGCGCTAGTACACACACAC
>NW_011954077.1:0-1008 GCF_000949405.1 Vollenhovia emeryi | reverse complement strand
GGGAACGGGCCGGCACCTTGCCTCCCGTTCCCCCAGCGGGAACACGCCCCATCCCCGGTCCCCTCTCCGGCTCCAGTCTCCTCGCCGGTTTCACTCTCCTCGCCGGCTCTTTAGCAGCCGGACAGGCAGGGGGCTGGGCACATTGTCCCCCACCTGTGCTTCCCGCCTCCTCGTTTCTTCGAGGAGCCCTCTTTTTCCCTTCGTTTATAAGGGCGGGCTTGTCTATCCTCGCCTCGATCGCCCCCAACCTCCTCTCTAGTGCGCCCATGCTTCGGTGGATACTCCGCCTGAGTTCCACCATCCACACAGGCGCACCCGAAAGCTCCTCCTCCTGCGTCCCCATGGTGGAAATATTCCCCTCCATGGGGACGCTCTCCTCCACCGTCTGCGTCCCTATCTCCCGGACCTCCGGAGAAATCTCCGTCCCCGGGGAGGGACTCCTCTGCAGTTGGTCCAGCTGTCCCCTGAGCTTCTCCACGCTCTCGGAGAGCAGCTGGACCTCTCTCTTCCTCTTTTCCTCCTCCTCCCTGGCAACCCTCCAGTCCTCCTGGAAGGTCTCCACCGACTCGGCAAGGAGGGCCTTCATTTGGTAGTTCTCCTCCCGGAGCTCCTCCACCTTATGCACCGCCGTCTCCAAGTCGTCGGCCAGCCGGTACACTCCCACGCATGCCTCCTTCACGAAGACATCAAAGTCCTCCCTCGTTTCCGGAGGCATTTCCAGCCACCAGGTTTCCCCTTCCTCATCAAGGGTGTAGGTTTTCCAGTCCTCCGCCAACTGGAGTACCCTACCACCCGCCTCCAGAGGAGAGAGGCCCTGCACCTCCTTGTAAAGTTGAGCGACTCCTCCTGGCTTCCGAATGACGCGCTCTCCGAACGCCGTCATCCATTCGGCCCAGCCTTCCTCATCTTCCTCTGAGAGGGTCCGGTCGGCCTCCATCCTTCCATCCTCGGCCGCCATTCCGCTCCCAGTCCCACCCCTACCCTCCTTCCTCTCCGCCGAGGTCGAGG
>NW_011954076.1:0-1008 GCF_000949405.1 Vollenhovia emeryi | reverse complement strand
AGCACCCGGCGTATTCACCAGATATTGCTCCATCCGATTACCACTTGTTCCGGTCGATACAACACGCCTTGTCCGATATACACTTCCAAACAGTGGATGAGATCCGAAAATGGCTTGACGACTTTATCGTATCCAAAGACGTAACATTTTTCCGAGATGGAATTCATCAGTTGCCTGAAACATGGCTTAAAGTTATAGAAAGCAACGGCGAATACTTTGATTGAACAATTTCATTTACTTTCTTTTAAAATAAACCCTGAATGTAGCTGAAAAAATTGGATTATTCATTTGTACACCTAATAATATACGTCCGATCTGTAAATAAGATCAGGAGATGGATTGTGTATCTCTGAAACTTGTGGGGATTACAAAAGTGAGCGAATTCACAAATTGAAATTATAAATATTCACTCACTTCTGTAATTTTCGTAAGTTTCAGAAATCGAGACCCCTAGATAACAACAGTTATATCCCCGTAAGCAAAATGATAGCAGATTGTAGGCAGACTAGCAACAGATTTCATCAAAATATTTCAGCAGACTGACATCATCTGCGTCCGCATTCAGCTTGTGTTCTGCCGCCAGAATCTGCCGACATGACCGGACAGCAGATTGACGGCAGAAATCGAGCAGATCCTGCTCATGCAACATGGTGGCAGATTGGCGGCAGAAACCGAGCAGGGTCTGCTGACATAACCTGCCGCCGAACTGCCACCAGAAATGCAACAAATTCTGTAGTCGAGCGATTTAAATCGTGACGTAACTGGTACCCCAGCAGCACATAAACATTGGCCTTACGTTGATTGCCTAACGTTTATTATATCGGTCCGACGTTTCAAAATAACAATGAGCCAACGTTGGCGGCGTCACGCTGGTTCACCAATGGCCAATGGTTGGTAAATTGTTGGATTTTATATTGAGCCAACATTATGCCAACATTGGGCCTCGATAAAATAGCAAAAAAAATTTGGAATAGATTTTTTATTTGTTATTTTTATTTTCTCTACATT
>NW_011954075.1:0-1008 GCF_000949405.1 Vollenhovia emeryi | reverse complement strand
TTATACTGTGGTCGATTCTTATTTCAATATCGTCTTAATTGTTGTCTTAGGAGGCTAATACGGCTCTGTGATTGGTTAAAAACACTCGATTCTCATTTCAAAATCATCTTAAGTGTTGTCTTAAGACGCTAATACGGCTCTGTGATTGGTTAAAAACACATTAAGAGTATCCAATCACAGAGGCCGGTATTCATAGTCAGATCTTATATTCAAGACCGTCTTAAGTTCATCTTTAGATACTTCGTAGCCAATGAAATGTTCCATACAGCATCTTTAGATAAATTCAAGACGGTCTTGAATAGAAAATCCGACTATGAATGCCGGTCAGAGAGTCGCATAATATATTAGCCTCTTAAGGGGATGCTGGAGTGATTCTGCACTTTCGCACCTTTTGCACTTAAAACTGTCTGTTTCGTGGAAAGATTTGTGTAATACACAAATTAAATGGCACGTGTACAGATCGAAAGCAGCTTGCTATTCCGGCTAAATTAAAGAACAATATGACATCACTGAAATTAAGTTTGTAAGTCTAATAAAAAATAATAGTGAGCAACACATACATACAGTACATGTAGTATGTGTGTTGCTCACTATTATTTTTTATTAGACTTACAAACTTAGTTTCAGTGATGCCATATTGTTCTTTCATTTGGCCGGAATAGCAAGCTGCTTTCGATCTGTACACATAAGCCATTTCATTTGTATATTACACAAATGTTTCCGTGAACTGATAGTTTTTAAGTTAGAAAGGTGCAAAAGTGCAGAATCACTCCAGCAACCCCATAAGACAACACCTAAGGCCGGTTCATAGTCGATTCTTATTTCAAAATCATCTCAAGTGTTGTCTTAAGAGGCTACTAATATGACTCTGTGATTGGTTAAAAACATATTAACGCCGGTATTCATAGACCGGTATTCATAGTCAGATCTTATAATATTCAAGACTGTCTTAAGATCATCTCTAGATACTCCGCAACCAATCAAATGTTCCATACAGCATCTTTAGAT
>NW_011954074.1:0-1007 GCF_000949405.1 Vollenhovia emeryi | reverse complement strand
CATGGTGGAAAAAGCAAGGTGTAGCATTGCGCATAATGGCGGCAGCTTTGGCGGTTAAACCAATCAGAAGGTGACCCATTTTGCATCAAACGCATTGATGGAAGCAGCCATATTACTTTTCTTGCAAAATGGGTCGCGCGATGATTGGCTCTTAAAAATTGAACGAGTGCGCAGCGTCGGGAATGCTTTACCTTGCTTTTTCCACCATGGGCGGGGGATCGCAGTACATATAGTCAAGCGCGATAGTCCGGGTACACAGTACAGTACAGAAGTCAGAACCGAACGATCCCCTACGGGCATACTCGCGTCGAGAATATCAAAGAAGTCAATTGTGATCGAGTCAGTGAGAGTCGCGAACCGCAGCATCCGCGAAGGTGGCCCAGAGCAACAGCTCTGAGACGTCGTCACCGAACACACGAATAGTCCGCGAACCGGGGCAACAGTTCCGAGACGTCGTCGCTGGACCAAATAACTATCGTCATAAACGATAAACACAATAAGCGCATCACATACGATTAGTCCGCGGCCCGGGGTAACAACCCCGAGACGTCGTCGCGGACATCTCTATCGCGAGTGCGGGACACTGTGAAATTGTGGCGTATTTTAAAGACCGAATAAACCAATATATTTACGAATAACACTATCTATTCATTACGCGAAAAGACAGCACAAACACTAATACTGTTCGTGTTGATACTGAACAGACTTGAATTTAGATTCTCTAATAGTTGTACGACTAGCTGGTTTACATTGTGCATAGTCGGGACTCTTTTCTTGCGACAATAATGAGCTTGTGGCTTTTGGACCTGATATAGAAATCACGAGTTTAATTAAAATGCTAGTTTTGAAATATCGAGAGAATAAATTTTATACTATATCTATATAAAGAAAAATCAAATCAATTTAAATCATTAGACACATTATTCTTGATTGTTTCAATTAAGAGTATCGACATTTTCTATCAATCTCATTAATTTCACGTCGCAGAAACATCATTAAGTTTGTAA
>NW_011954073.1:0-1007 GCF_000949405.1 Vollenhovia emeryi | reverse complement strand
CGCCTTCAACATGCTTCGGAATTGCAAAATATAATGGAGATTGTTCTCATTTGCACGTTATTGAAATTTACAGCATTATCAATAAAGCCATTGCGTTTCCCATTATGGGACGTGAAAATTGCAATCCTAAGGGCAATGTTATTATCATTCCTTTTGTACATGGCTCATAAAAGAAGATGGTGGTATATATTTAAAGTGTAATTAATTATTACACTTTATTAATTTAATATTTGTGCAGCAAAATAATCGGTGTTACGTCCCGAGTAACCTTCTCCTCTTATATATATATATACGTATAAATATATATACATATCTCTCACTCAATAGTTTACTTACTCTTCCTTCAACAAATCAATATGCGTATATATTTATAACAATAGCATAAGATAAAAACTCTCCTAATGCGAAACGAATATTACTTGGTTTCCCCTTCCTTTTCACCTCTTTTGCAATGTTTTAATGAAATACTTTGTATCTAAGGATCTAGAAAAGATAGAACTACTATTCAAAAACAGAGATACTTCGCTTCGCATAAGGATGGAAATAATTAAGAGAAAAGAACAGAAAGTTTATCAGAAACGTATTGTTTTAAACTTCCTGATTTTTGATACAAGATTTCCCAAAATCGGGGGAAGAGAAAGCGTGGACCCTTGCCCCCTACCACCATTCTAACTAAGCAAAACGAACATAGGTCATCTCCGAAACATAAAATACTGATTGGCCCTTACAAAACACTCCCACACCCACATTTTGAGTATATAAGGAGCTCCCTCAACCCTTCGAACGGAGAACGGACAATCCTTCGAGCCAAGAACGGACAACTCAAGATTCAGCAAGATCCAGGATTCTCTCAGGACTCAACACCCAGCAATACTCGTCTCTCGACCGGAACTCTAGAATTTAGGCAGCGCTTCTAAGCTAGCCTCATCAAACATCTAGGTACTTTGACCGTACCTCTGTTCGCAATAAAGACCTTTGTTACCAAAAACTCCTGAGATTCGAATTTC
>NW_011954072.1:0-1007 GCF_000949405.1 Vollenhovia emeryi | reverse complement strand
AAGGGAAAATGAGAGACGGAGAAATGGGCGGATATATATCGTCGCGCTCTCACCCCGCGTTACTACCCTCATCAACCGTTGCGGAGATTCCGGCCTGCGCGAGGAGAACCACTGCGCGAAAACGCAGGACCTCGACACAAGGACGTTCCTACGTGAGCACAGACTCCGTGTCCTTGTATCGGTGCTGTATGGCGGAGGGAAACACGCAACGGGGTGTCTCTGCTAGTTGTATTGGTAGCGGCGAGAAGGAAACCGACGGCGACGTTGGCGCAGATGTGTGAGGACGTCTCCACGTTTGCGAAGGTGTCGGTGGATATGACTGCTCGTTAGTAGTAGTAACGTGTGCGCGCTGTGACGCACGCCAGTGGATCTCGCTGATCGAGTACGTGATGGTCCATGATTTTGCAGGAGGTTGCAGCGGCGCGCGGCTATCTCTGTCTATATTCATAATACATCAACGTTTCGCGTGACGTCGATATCGGACTTCCTGCGTGATATCGGTACGAGACACCGAACACGCTTGATAACGTAACAGCTTGAACGGCGATGATTTTCTGCTATCGACGTCACGATCGTATAGCCGTCACTTAAGACTATCGGATTCATCTCAAATTATTATAGCTCGTACCGAAATTAGTGGAGATATCTTTGTGACGTAGCCTAAACTTTCGCTAACGCGTCCGGCGTTGTAATCACCAACGATACCAAAGCTTGTGACCCATGGTGGCAAAAGTTTCTCCTACACACAAACGCCCTTCATGGTTTCTCGCGGTATTCGACTCTTATATACCCTTCGCTCGTCTATGTTGAACTCGCTGTCGGTGTAAGGACGTTCGCGACGTTCATAGGGAAGGATCTTCCTACACAGACGCGGCTTCCAACACTATCTTCATCCTTCTCCACCCTCGCTATGCTCGTGTCGAGGCTTCTGCCGGCGTTGGAGTCGCTGATGGTGGTGGTGGTGGTGGACGAAAAGGGAGGTTGGGAGCGTGTCGGTGGAGGTGGAT
>NW_011954071.1:0-1007 GCF_000949405.1 Vollenhovia emeryi | reverse complement strand
AATTAATTGCCCCAGGGGGACAAGTCCCCCCGGGGTACATATACAAATTCGCGGCATTAAGGCCGCGCGCCATCTAAATACTTTATTGCCGGGGGACAATAGGCCCCCCCCGGCTTGTGGGCACTACAACTAACGCGGTGTGGGGGACACAGTCCCCCACACTCGCACGCAGGTACTCATGATAAGGCATTGCCCCCGCTGCTAGACGGGGGCAATTGCATCACAGAATGTAGTGCCACTCCCAGTGCGGACGATCACAGACAAATAAATAAATAAATAAATAACATAGAACGCAGGGTCAGAAGATATAAAAAGCACTGGGAGCACACGCGCGGCAAAAATATACATATTAAAAAGACACTCAGTCGGGCAGAATAAAAAGACAACACATACGTATACGCGGCATTCACACTCGGGAGAAAAACACGCGACATTCAAACACTTGGCGGGGGCGGGCCGACGCAGGGTAAAAGCAGAGATTACAATTCAAATAGGCCCGCCCCGCAACGCAGTTAGGTTACATACATACTCAGCGTTCGCGAGGCACCGCAGTCATCGCCGCGCAGCGCTTCAGGCCAACGCCGGCGAATGGCCTGCGGCGGCTCGGCCAGGCTCCCGTCCTCAGGAGGAGGTGGAGGAGCTCCGTACTGACGTACGCCGCTCACGTGCTCCACGTAAATGTCCCTGGACCAGCGAATGGTATCCGAGACCATGAGGCGGCGCATCATCCCCGCGTAGCGTTTAGAAGCGCGCAGGAGATCGAGCACCCCCTCATTAGCCGGATCCCACGAGCCGAGGGCGCCCACGACGAAAGCCGCCACCTCGACACGGTACCCCTGAGACCGGAGCTCCTCGGCAAGGGCGGAGTACTTGATGACTTTCCTCGCCCTTGCTTCCTCGAAAGCTATGGCCCGGTTCTCGAAGGGCACCGTCACGTCGAGGATGACGACGCACTTCGAGGGCTCGTGCCTGATCACGAGATCAGGCCGTAGCCCCGTCAGCCCGCC
>NW_011954070.1:0-1007 GCF_000949405.1 Vollenhovia emeryi | reverse complement strand
AGAGAGGGGGAGAGAAGGAGAGAGGTAGAGAAAGAGCGAGAGAGAGGGGGGAGAGAGAAGGACAGTTTGAAGTCACAAAATATGTACACTGTATGGGGGTCGAAGCCTTTTACTTAAATTATAAACTTTGGAACACTGTAACTCAGTGAAAAATGATCCAATTTCAAAAAATAAAAAACCGTTGTATTCGTCTCCATGTCACCTACGACATTCACTGGAACATAAAAATCGGTTGCCATTTGCAAAAATGGCCGCCATGTAGAAATCTCGGAAGTGGCGCCACCTACAGTTAAACTGACATGGCCAACTTCTGCCTCCCTTGGAACCATAAAACTATTATTTAAAACATTTTTTCTATCTCTTTTATTTTAAGAGATATTTAGCTGCATCACTTAAAATGATACATATACTTAATCTTACGTTCAAATTTCGCGGTTACATTTGTGACCAAATTTTTATTGGCTGTCCGATCATGCCGCCGCCGTTATGCGTAATGTTACACCTTGTATTATTACATCATGCGGATGACAAGGGGCGCGATCGTCTCAGCGGCCAAGTCCGCTCGCGGCGTTCTGCTTTCGCAGGCCGTCGAACCACCGATTACCCGGCAGGCGATACCTCCGTTCATTCGGACGGCGGTACCTCGGGTCAAAACGAGGTCGATCGCAACACATCGTATAAGGGTTATAAGAAAAGTCAAAAAGTTTTTTAAAAAGTCGTATAAACGTTTTTAAGACTGTTATACGATCATTAATGGATGGTTGTACGAGAGTCGTATAAGAAGTGATTAGAACGTTAATACGACGTCCCAAAATGGTCGTATAGATTCCCCACTCAGTTAAGATAAACGTTTCTACGACGTTACTACGTATACTTTTTAGTCGTATAAGGGTTATAAGAAAAGTCAAAGTTTTTAAAAAGTCATATAAACGTTTCTAAGACTATTATACGACCAGATTGTGCTCCTTGGGAATGATCGCAACACACCTCTCATAGATCCAAAACGA
>NW_011954069.1:0-1007 GCF_000949405.1 Vollenhovia emeryi | reverse complement strand
TATCGATCGCCGTGCGGTCACATCTCGCCACGCGCTCGAATTGGACAGTGGGCAGGGCAAAGACGACGATTTTCGATAATTTATTACTCGTTAACTATTGCGAAAATTGCAAATGGTTCAGGACTTTTCTGTTCATCTCGATCCGTTCTACCTTCTCACGAGCTCTGGCACAAATGTTATAACTCACCCTGTATATGTATAACGTACATGTAAGGGAAAATAAATTTGGGTCATATGACATATACGTACATACAAAATACCGTTTGAACATCATACATAAACATTATACGTAAGAAATTAACGAACAGAACATACGTAAAGAAGAATTTATATATAATATATACAGGGTGTACCTAAACTGGCGATAAATATTTTAATGACAAGTACTTTGTAACATTTTGAGACGAAAATTCTAATACGAAAAAGTCGAGGCTATAATAGTTTTCAAATGGCAACAGTTTAAACATCTCGAATAGCAAAGCTAGAATTTCGTGCGCTCAGGGATGGCAAAATGGTCAGTGATAAAGGTGCTTTCTTGAACCACACGTCTTTGACATTAATGGAATTAGTGTAAAAATGTATGCAAGAATTTTATTAAGAAACTATTTCTGTTTATTTGCAATGAATTTTAGAAATAGTTTAAAATGTTTTTTTTTCAATAGTTCAAATCGATATTGATTTGTGTCAAAACACTATAATAAAGTATTTTTTTATTAAGAACTTTTTGAGTTATTAAGGTTTGAAAGTTCCAATATTTTGACGTAAATTACAAAATATCTTGTAAAATATTCATTTTTTTATCATCTTACCTTAATACTTTTTCGAACAGAATAATGATACAAATCAACTGGTGTAAAGAAAACAAACAATTTTGTAACAAGCAATTTTAAAAAAATTTTTTTTTGCTTGTTACAAAATTGTTTGTTTTCTTTACACCAGTTGATTTGTATCATTATTCTGTTCAAAACAGTATTAAGGTAAGATGATAAAAAAATGAATATTTTACA
>NW_011954068.1:0-1007 GCF_000949405.1 Vollenhovia emeryi | reverse complement strand
AGGGATAGATAGTGTGCTAAGCGTGCCAAGCCAACGTGCGGGATAAGCGTACTTCCTGTTACCTCTCTCTGGACGGTACGTCCTTTCACTTAGGCTGTCGTCGTACCAGTGGTTCTTTCGCACCCCCATCTAGGACACCGCAAGCTCAAGCCAGTAGGGTGTCCCCACTCACATCGATAGTGATCGTCGATGGATAGCGAGGGCAGCACCAATCAATAAGCCAATCGATAGATCAAGAAAATGCCGAGTCGCTATCCATCGATGATGCGTTACAATTAACAATAATAATCAAGCAACTAGTTACAAGTTAGCGATTACGAGCAATCGCCACGACCACAATAACGCGACAATATTATTTACAAGAGAAAAAAAAATGGTGAGCGCCAAACACACCTTTTCCTTGTACATGTTCCAATCCGTTCTTTTACTACTCTGTCTGTTACTCTTCTTGCTGTAGCTGCTTTTCTCCGTTTGAACTTCTATGATTATTGGAAGGTGGTCTGAATCCCAGGTATCCTCCTCCTGACTATAGTCCAGTACGTCACACATTCCCGGACTCGCGAATATTAGATCTATGTTTGATGCTTGCTCATTTAATTGGTTGAGCCTGGATGAAGTGTCTTTATTTACATATCATATCCTCTTCGTACATTACTGTATAAAGCGTTGATCCGTTTGTATCTGTATTTTTGCAATTCCAAATTGTGTGGTGTGCGTTGAAGTCCCCCATCATAATTACGTTTTTCTGCTCCTTCTTATCCCAAGTAGCACATATACGTTTCAAAAACGTTTTAGAAGCGTTTTTCCGAAACGTTTTATAACCGATGTTTAGAAACGTTTCTCATGAGTTAAAATGACCATTCGGAAAAACGTTAGATGAAACGTTTCTTTTCCGATAAAATAACGTTTAAGAAACCATTATAGAAACGTTTTTTAAAGCTAAAGGGAAAATTTTTTAATTCCTACTTCTTTATAATTTCTGTTGTAAACATCTTTTCGTTATGTTC
>NW_011954067.1:0-1007 GCF_000949405.1 Vollenhovia emeryi | reverse complement strand
CAATTAGGGACCCCCCCCCGGCACTCCGCCATCATGTGCCCCTCCCGACCGCAGCGGTAGCATCTACCGCTGCGGTCCCGCCCCCCGGTGCACCCCGCCCGTGTATGCCCCACGGCGAGGCATTTGAAGCACCGGGGAGGGCCGGGCCGCGCCGCGAGTTGGACTCTCGCCCACGCGAACCCGACCCTCAGTACCCCGGCGCGCGCAACCGCGCGCGCCGCCCTCGCGGGGCATCGCGCCACCGCTTTGCCCCCCTGCCGGGCGGCGGAGGGGGGGCGCGTGATCTCACTCACGCTCACCTCCTCCGCCCGGCAGCCCCCCTCTCGGGCGATGGCCTCTCTGGCCGCCTCCTTGGAGGACGAGTCGTCCAGCCCGGTCACCCGCAGCGAGGCGAGCTTCCCGGGCCGGGCGACCCGAACCCCCATCCCCCCCAGGGCCTCCCGGAGCCTGCAGGCCAAGGTATCCGCCTTGGCCTGCCTGTCTGCTCCGGGGATCTCGAGAATGAGACCCCCATTGGAGGCCCCGCGGCACGTCATGCCGCCGATCCCCAGGCCCTCCAAGGGAACCTTCTCCCTTGCGGCCCGGAGAACGGCGGCATACGTCGCCCCCTCCCCATTGGGGACGAGGAGCGAGACGGCCGCGGTCGCCGGCGCGCGGGGGAGAGCGCGCCGACAGGCGTTCCCCCGCCCATCGCGCCCCCCCGCCACACCAGCCCCCGCCCGCCCCCCCCACCGCCCCCACCCTCCCTCTTCCCCTTGCGGGGTTGCGGGAGAGGGGGAGAGGGGCAGGAGGAGCTAGACTCCCCGCCCCCCCTCCCCCCGCCATCCTCGTCCAGCCGTCTGGGGGTCCCCTCTCTAGGGGAGGCCCCCAGCAAGGCCCCACATCTCCTGTCGGCGGCCCTCTCGGCCAGCCGAATGACCTCCTCCCTGAGACCACTCGGCCACGCCGGGGGGGCCGCCGACTCTTCCACCTCCAGCGGGGGGGGGGCCACCAGCGACCCCCCCCTC
>NW_011954066.1:0-1007 GCF_000949405.1 Vollenhovia emeryi | reverse complement strand
TATTTAAATTTGCACAAGTAATCTGAAGTATTATATTAATCAGTAGCAATTCAATCTTCACTGCATTGTTTCCTTTCTTATAGCGAGCATATGGGGTTCTTTTGATAAACTCATGATATTTACGTGCAACCTTATTCGTCTAAACGGAAATTAATAGAAAGACGAATAATGTTTTGTGTTGACAAGACAAAGAATGGTTACATACATGGAACCGTTTGAAACCGTCATATTGAATCCGTCGAGCACCAACTCTTCTTTCCCATAACGCTTCACAGCGTTCTTTACAACCACCACGTTTTGCTGCAACATTCTGCGTCTGCGAATTGGTGATGTCAGTCCTATCAAACTGTAACAAATATTTCTTTAGTGATTAGTTTTTAAAAAGTAGTAAGAATAGAATTCACTAGTCATTTTTAATAGGAAAACATTTTTTGGAATATTATATTTTATTTTTTAATTGTAATTTATGTTATTACACATTGACTATTTATTGCTTTCCGACGCACTGTTGGTATTGGTTTATACAATGCCTTGCCTACGCCTTTATATATGTATACTCTTTGAACGTCAATCAGTGCATTATCATTGAAAACAGTTGTATGTCACTGAATTATTCTCTCCTTTGAAAACATATCGGCTGGACTTTATTTAAACCAACGTTTAATGTTCTCTGCATTTCAAAATTGATATAAAACATAAACGAAAGTATACTTGCTTCTTTTTATTTCCAGGCCCTTCCACCGATTCAATTAATCACGAGAACACCATATTAATGAAACAATATCATGTTTTACCACGTTACAATAAGATATTCGCAAATTTTCCAACATGTGCACTTTTTGCTTCCTCATAGAGGAAGCTTTGTTTTCATGCGAAAAATTTTTTTCCAGTTTTCATTGCCAATGGGTTTAAAATGTTTTAAAAACTCAAAAAACACAATTTTTAAAAAATGTATGTGTGTGTGTATGTATGTGCACAAAAATTGTTCGCGCTCTCCCGTCCGCAAT
>NW_011954065.1:0-1006 GCF_000949405.1 Vollenhovia emeryi | reverse complement strand
GCGAGAGATCGAAAGGGAGGAGAGAGGAAACGGAGACAGGACGATAGAAGGCGAGAGAAAGTGAAACGTGCGGAGAGAACGGAAGATGATAAGAGAAAGGAGGGTGCAAAGAGGAGACGCGGGATGGACGACGAGATACGAGTAATTGAGAGGCCGACAAGGAGGAAGAGGAGGTGGAAGGAGAAGGTATACAGGAGTACAGAAGGAGTAGGAGAGGTGACAGGCAGTACAGGAGACAGGGCACGTGAAAGTGAGAGCGGAAGAAAAGGTAGAGGTGAAGACGGAGGCAGAGGTGAAAAGGAGAAGGAAAGGTGAGGGAGGAGAAGATAGTAGGGAGAGAGGAGGAGAGGAAACGAGCGAGGGAGAGGTGAGAGTGACAGAAGAGTAAAGGAGAGATGAGAGAAGCGGAGACCGGAGAAAGGGAGAGAGAGGGAGGAAGAAGAAGCGGAGACAATGGCCGGGAGAGAAAGAGGAGTGAGTCAGGGGAGAGAGAAGGGAGTGAGGGAGAGAATAGGAGAAAGAGAAGGCGAAGGAGGAAAGGAGGAAATGCGCAGCGGAGAGAAGAGAAAGGTGTTCAGGAGTGCAGAAGAAGACGGAAAGGGGACAGGTAGCGCAGGTGGCAAGTCACGAGGAAGCAGGAAGCAGAAGAAAAGCCAAAGGGGAAAGCGGAGACAGAGGTAAAAGAAGAGAGAAAGGCAGAGGAGGAATCGTTAGGGAGGAGAGAGTAAGAGAGAGAGGAGACGAGTAAAGGAGGGGTGAGAGAAGCGGAGACAGGAGAAAGGGAGAGAGGGAGGAAGAGGAAGCGGAGACAATGACCGGGAGAGTGGAGGGAGAGGGGTAGCGCAGGTGGCAAGTCACGAGGAAGCGGGAAGCAGAGGTAAGGCCAAAGGCGAGAGCGGAGACAGAGGTAAAAGAGGAGAGAAAGGCAGAGGAGGAATCGTTAGGGAGGAGAGAGTAAGGGAGAGAAGAGACGAGTAAAGGAGAGGTGAGAGAAGCGGAGACAGGG
>NW_011954064.1:0-1006 GCF_000949405.1 Vollenhovia emeryi | reverse complement strand
GGACGCTCACGAATTAACACGGTAGAAAAATATTGCAACCACTGCAAAAAGGCAGGGCATGCACGCAACGAATGCTGGTCACTGCACGGACGGCCCGAGCGACGAAACTCGACACGCCGCGACAGCGATAACGGAACCAGACATACACGCGCCCGTGGTACGGACAAACGAGACGCAAATATTAAGGCGATAAAAAATATAGAATCACATAGTAGCGACGAGGAAGACCAGACCAAAAAGGTTAAGAAAAATGCCGCCGCCTATCGCGTGACTCACGTCAAGGCACACCGTAAGGCCGATGCTGGCCTGGATTTAATCTCTCTGCCCACTCAGGAAGCCAAGAAAGGGAAGATAGAATTTCTTTTCGACACCGGAGCTACCGTTTCTCTAATTAAATTGAAGGTATTAAAAGACGAAGCCGAAATTTACGAGGAACAGGTGAAACTACTCGGAATAACCGGACATTCCATTGTTACCCTCGGGAAGACGTACCTGAGAATTAAACTATCCGACGGAGAAATTAAACACCCTGTATACGTTTTGTAAAAGACGACGTGCCGATAAATTATGACGGAATACTAGGAATAGATTTCATCCGAAAAAGTGGAGCCATTTGCGACTACAACGCGAGAAGAGTAGATATTCAAAGGACCACCTTTAAGCTATATCCGTACAAGTGCATCGTATTACAGCCACGGAGCGAGACGATAGTGCACGTCACGACGGATAGAAATTCGACCGGCGTAACGCGACGAGACGAGACCGCGCCCGGCGTTTTTATTGGAAATTATTTAGTAGAACCGAAAAATTTTAACTGCCCAATAAGCATCATAAACACAAATGAGGAAGAGGTAAAAATACAACTACCACTAGTGATCGTAGACAACATAGTGGATAGTCCACATGATGACGTAAACGTTGAATGCGTAAATTCCGCTATAACTGAGGAACATAGGGAAGACCAGATTTCCCTCCCGCGCGAAGACCGCATAACCAAGCTACTACG
>NW_011954063.1:0-1006 GCF_000949405.1 Vollenhovia emeryi | reverse complement strand
TATGTAAATTTCTTTTTGTTAGAAATTTGAAAATTTATCTTGTTAATACACAAAATAAAAATTTTTGCAATGATTATAAATAGTTTTAAAAATATTATATGTATAGCTTGTTAATTGCACATTCTAATATTTCAAGCATTAAATAAAGTAAACGTAATTAGACTTGTAGAATACCACATTGGTGCACTAGAGCTTTCGTGGCAAACAGAATTTCTTACTGGCTTGGCGTTACTGGACCATCATACAATGTCGACACAGCATGTAGCTCAAGCCTTTTCGCCATGATAGACGCTTATAGATATATTCGATCTGGAGAATGTGATACTGCTATTGTCGTTACCTCTAATCTATGCCTCAATCCTAACGTAAATTATGGATTTTATTGTCTTGGTATATACTTATTATATCTTTAATAATGTTACTATCTTATAATATTGATATGTATATCTGTTTTTCTTTATAACAGTAAAAGTATTTATACGTACTTTCATTTTAATTAATAATGCAAAATAGAAATAATTAATATTAATATCTTAGTGTACCTCTTTATTATTGAAAGATACATATTTATATTCACATCGATAATTAAAATAAAAATAAAAATAAAATTGACTTTGCCCGTAAAGTTTCTTTGCACGTCCCATATTCCTGCATTCAGCAATTAAATCAAAATTGAAAGTATTTGGTTTATTAACATCAATTTCTTTTAGGGGTGCTGTCTTCTGATGGTTATTGTAAGCCTTTTGATGAAGAAGGCACTGGATATATGCGCAGTGATTCAGTGGCAGCGGTGTTTTTGCAAAAGGCAAAAAATGCCAAGAGAATATATGCGACTTTCGTATATGGTAAAACAAATTGTGATGGCTTTAAAGAAGAAGGTATCACCTTCCCATCGTCCAAAATGCAAACATTATTATTGGAAGAATTTTACGAAGAATGTGGAATATCGCCTACTGAATTATCCTACCTGGAGGCTCATGCAACCGGTACTATAGCAGGTGATCCT
>NW_011954062.1:0-1006 GCF_000949405.1 Vollenhovia emeryi | reverse complement strand
GGATGCGAACGGGGAGAGAAGGAAATACGAGCGGAGAAAAAATAGACATCGTTTCAATATATAATATATATTTATTTTGCTTACAGCAATTGAATACACTTCTTAACACATGTTGTTACATATTTTTATGGTTAGACCACCACTTGTAAAGTTTAAAAACATTTTGTAAAGCGCAATTTGTTACATGTTTCTGGCAGTGAAAAGTATGTGTAACATCCAATTTATTTAGAGATGGTATGTCCTCGTAGTCTACATCAATAGTTTCAATATAGACATCTCCTCTCGCGTCATCCAAGAGTATATCCTTCAGTCATTCTCGTTTTTCGTGTCCCTTGACGTAGACGAGAAACGGTGTCTCAAGATCGTCATCATCTTCCATGCCGACCACAGTTGTAATTAGACTTCTTGCCCTGCTGTATGGAATCATTCCGTCTTCCCATCGTACTCCATGACGATTTGCAATCAACCAGGATGCCTGATGTTGCTCCGCTTTGGTGAGAAGCCTCCATGGTACGGGACATGTGAAAATGTAATGAGAGAGAACGCGTCCCTCTCGGAGAGCGGCAAATTCCTTCACAACAAAGTTACCGCTGACGACGAAGCCTTGCAGATCCACAAACGTCGGTATGGACATGATTGAACACGTCGGGAGAAGGAGGAATACTGCGGTTGCTCTTGATGCATAGTAGATTTTAAATCGTTTCATCCCCTCTAAACTGTATTGGAAAGAGGGGAAACCATTGTGTCCAAAATGTAGTACTTAGGGAATTTTGCGCACAACGCTGGTCAGCGGGTTGTACTGAACCACACGATCATGTATGATGAGACAGTACGCAATGGTATTCACTGGCACATTCTCCTTACACTCAAATTCCAATCTCACGTCCACAGTCGCGCTCTTGACCGACTCGTTTTGTCGGGAGCAATCGATAATGACAAACGGTCCTTATTCTAGAAAATGGTTGGTAGTGAGACCGGGCATAAGAACCTCGTTTCCCAAATAGCT
>NW_011954061.1:0-1006 GCF_000949405.1 Vollenhovia emeryi | reverse complement strand
TAAAAACCCGGGGTTGGGGGGGATTAAAACCCTCGAAGACGAGGGCGCCGGTCTCGCTCCCGAGACTTCCGCCAGCCGCAGGAAGCGGATGAGGCGGGAGAAAAGGGAGAGAGCGGCGAAAGAAGCCGCGGAGAGGGCCGCAGGCGAGGAGATGGAGGGGACGCTTGCGGACCCCACGGCGCAGGAGGAGGGGTCGGGCCCGGAAGAGCCCGTTCTGGGGGTGGAGCGGTTGGAGCGCATGGAGGATGCGTGCTCCAACTACAGGGCCGGCCTGGAGGGCGAACTAAGTTCGGCCTTTAGGAAGGTCGAGGGGCTGAGCAGCTTCGAGCTGGCGGAGACGGCGCTGGCGTTCGTGGAGGAATACTCCAGGCTCGCTCGTCGCCTCATCGTCGGGGAGAACGTGGAGCGGAGGAGGACCGCCCTCTCTGGAGCAACAGAGAGGGTTCTGGCCACGGTCTACCTCCTGTGGGAACAGGGGGATGCCTCCGCACGGTTCGCGGAGGACCTGGAGGAGAAGATGGAGGGGATGGTGAAGAAGCGCCCCCCTCCAAAAAGGCGATCTGGGTGGACGCAGACCGCCCGGAAGACGCGGGAGAGGGCGACCTCTCCCGCGTGGTTATACCCCCCGAGGGTGGTGGCGTGGGAGGCGTCTACGCAGACGCCCCCCCTGCGGGGGAGGCGGGAGAGGGCGACCTCTCCTGTAAAGATGGAGGCTCCGGGGGAGGAGGTGTCCACGCAGACGCCCCTCCCCCGGGAGACTTGGGAGAGGGCGACCTCTCCCGGGAGAGTGACGGGCGAGGATCGGGCCTGCCAGACGGAGGGGGGGGTGTTGGTAACTTCCCCCCCGCTGGAGGAGGTGAAGTCGGCTGCCCCCCCGGTCTGGCCGGACGGCCTCAGGGAAGAGGTGGTCCGGCTGGCCGAGGAGGCGGCTGACAGACGATGTGGGCTCCTATTGAGGGCCCACCTTGGGGGGGCGATCCCGCAATCGTCGGGGATCGAAGGGGGG
>NW_011954060.1:0-1006 GCF_000949405.1 Vollenhovia emeryi | reverse complement strand
CTCCCGTCGTTCTCCTCTTTTGAGAGTGCACAAGGTCCGTCCCAGGGTAATAGGGATTAATTTCCTTGACCCGAAATAGGACCTACGATCGCACCGCTCTCAAAAAGCGTCATAGTGTCCTCACGGACATTGGCCTTTTAGAGCCTAAGGAAAGTGCGTTCGGCTCGCTTCCACGCGCCTCCGAGCGTGTTAGCGAGACATTTAAATTGCTAGTTACGTCATCCCACACCTCCTCGTCTGGAACCCCTATCCTTCGGCTCCCGTTAATCTCTATTTCCCATATCTCCACTTTCCAAGAGGTTTTGACGTAACATTGGTGTACCATGATTTATCCCCTCCCGACTTCTGTTTAGCAATAGTTTATAGCTATACCCCGCGCGTATTACGTATATCGAGGTACGCTACTGTACTGCGTGTCGAGGAAGGGCGATACAACTGATCTTGCGATATAAGAAAGTTTATTATAATATTATTACGCTTGTACATCCCAAGTAGAACAAGTTAATCACAAAAACGTCAATGTGACATTAAAATGACGAATTTTACGTCATAAAATGATCAACATCAAGATTTACTTCGCAATGACTGACTATAATGACCATGATATTCGTGACGTGTATAATAATATATTATTACAGATTACATGATCAGTCATATATTATGTTTGTCTTATATTACTTCGATTTATTTTTGATGTATAATACTTAATTAACTTACGAGATTAACTTTACAACATTTCGATGTCTTAATGATGTCACAAATAGGTGCTCTCGGTGGGCCATTTTGACGTCACCATGATGCATAAAAAATGATCGAAAAATGATGTCATCTTGATGTTTTCATGACCAATATGTTCTACTTGGGATGTATCACGAACTCGCAACGACTGTGACTGCTGTTCCACCGAGGGTCAGAGTCGGGCTAGAGTCGGGTCAGAGTCGGGTTGGGGTGAGCGTTTTTGCGGTGGAAACACCTAACCCCAATGTTTCCACCGCAAAAACGCTCA
>NW_011954059.1:0-1006 GCF_000949405.1 Vollenhovia emeryi | reverse complement strand
TATATGTACGTAGAAAGTCTCCTATTATAAGATAAACTCCTAATATGAGATAGCGGAGTTTCTATTAAATTAATGTGCATTATCTGTTGGAGTTTCTATTAAATTAATATGCATTATCTGTTCCACCATGAATTTATTGCCCTTGGAGTGAAACCTCTTTAGTGAAAAATTGATTGATAGATGGTACAATCATTGCGAAAAAAGATTTGCGATTGAATTTGGGTGTTAAAAACCTTCTATTTCATATTAGACTCCTATCTCATAATAGAGGACATTCCTCTATAATATTGGTATATTATACGCATTTCCTCATACACCAAATTATCACGAGACACGGTAGTGTCTCGCGCCAAGTGTAAGCGCAGCTAGTACCGCGCGCGCGAGACCGACCGTGTAAGTTTACGCGAGTACACGAGTTGACAGGCCCTCAGAATTTTGGATCTCAAGAACGGCTGTTCCGACGAAGTTGAGACTGCGCTTAATCGATAGCTTGGGTACGATTTGCATAATAAAAGTATTTTTACTTTTCTCCTACGTGCCCCATGAGTAGAGATATTGCAATGCAAAGTCCAGGAGTCTGAATTTTCACGTAATTTTTATTAAGAAACATCGTCATCGTGGTCGTCGTCAACCAGGCCAAAATCCATCTCACTTTTCTGTCGCAACGTCGCATTGGCGCTGCTGACGTGACTAATTATTACCGACATTACCGATGTTACCGACGATGACATTATATACTTTGAATTCGATGTCCACGTGTCCCAGGTCGCCGCTGACGACGTCCACATAGTGCGCTCCGTAGTTTTCGGTGTCTAGGTGTATCAATACCTTGAATTCGATGTCCACGTGTCCCAGGTCGCCGATGACGACGTCCACATAGTGCGTTCCGTAGTTTTCGGTGTCTAGGTGTATCAATACCTTGAATTCGATGTCCACGTGTCCCAGGTCGCCGATGACGACGTCCACATAGTGCGCTCCGTAGTTTTCGGTGTCTAGGTGTATCAAT
>NW_011954058.1:0-1006 GCF_000949405.1 Vollenhovia emeryi | reverse complement strand
TCTCGCCCCTCAGCCGCGTGGACAGCGCGTCCACTGCGAGCCTCGTATAAAGGGCCCCATCCCTTATGTCTCTGGCGATGGAGCCCTTTAAATTACTGCTCGTTTTGGCCAGGCGATCAGTCCTGGAATTGAGACTGATCACCTGGGCCACGAGATCCCGAGTAGGGAGTTGAGGGATCTGCTCCCCCAACTCCCTCTCCCTCTTCCTTCTCGGGGAACCCTCGTGTTGCAGGGGGTCATAGTCCCCCTGCAAAGCCCGCTCGTACCGGTTGTACTCCTCCTTTATTTTTTTGGAGTTTCCTTTCCGCCGCTACGCGGGCCTCCTTGAGGAATCCCTCCCCGGTCTTCGGGGGCCTGCCCCTGCCAGCCTTCTTGGGGAGGGAATCGTCCTCCCCGCTGGAGTCGCTGAGGGGGCGCGGCACCTTCGTGCGCTTCCCCCTCCCACCACTCCGACTCCTCTTGGTGGCCCCCGAGCGGGACGTGTGGGACCTGGTACTCCCGTCGGAGTCACCGTCCCCCTCGGGGTCCACCATGTCGGCGGCATCATCGAAGGCGCCGCCATCACTCGGCGCGGACGTGCCCTCCCCCCCACTGTTCTTCGGGGAGGGGGATCCTCTAGACCTAAGGCTTATCTTGCTTGCCAAAGCCGTCGAATCCCCCTCCGTGTCCTCCGGATCGTCGCGGACTTGGGGGTCCGACTTGGTCCGCCGCCCGTCCTTCCTCCTCGCCTGGACCTTGGAGGACTTGGGACCGGGCCTCCGGTACCCCCGCCCCCCAACGTCCAGGGACACCTCCTCCACCCTCCTAATTGTGGGGCCAGGCAGCCCAGACGGCCCAAGCTGTTGGGTGGCCGTCCCGCCATCCTGATCCTCCCCCTTCACGCACGCCGCGAACGTACGCGGCTGCGTGCCCTCTCCCTCCTCGTCCTCCTCACTAGGTTTTAAAAAAAAGGATTTGTTGTTCGCCATCAGAGATTCAATTCTCACTCCGTGCAGGGCTCCGCCAA
>NW_011954057.1:0-1006 GCF_000949405.1 Vollenhovia emeryi | reverse complement strand
GCGCGTTCAAACCTCGGGAAATTAATACTTTTGGTATTACTGCGTATCTAGCGATGAAATTCTGGAACGTTCCATGTTTACGCGCTTCGGAGCAGCATAGCGGAACTCTATAGGCAAAAACACGAGATAGGTATGCGCGTTAATAAATCGGGAACGCAAAATGCAATTAACAAGGAGTAAGCGGGAAAATGACGAGCGACGGCCCCCGTTTAAGCTAACCAAGACTCAAGTTAGTCGGAGTACTAATTAAAGTACAAATTAATAAATTCGGGAAATGATCGAAGGGCCCCCGCTCATCACCACTTCCGCACTTGCCCTAGAAGCTAACAGTATAAAAGCCGGGCCTCGGAGCCCGAAATTCGCATTCAGTTCTCTGAGCTCTGCACAGACAGAACCTCTGCCCGACGAAGAAACGAGCTCTGACTCCTGGAGTGTATATTAGAGTAAGCCACATCGTGATCCTCGCCGTAAGTTTAAGTGCTTAACTATCGGTCACCATAGGCTAAGTCGGCATTCCGTCAGTGCGAGACTCTACCGCGTGTGTAAACTCTGTGGCCCACGGCAACGACCACCAGGACACTGCCTCCTCGACGACGACGCTCACCTATCTCTTACACGCTTTCTCTCTCTTTACCTCTACCTACACTCCTGTCTCATTCTATTTCTCTCCTTTCATCTCTTAACCCTCCTCCGGTTGCGCGCCTTTATACTGGCGTTCCTCCGATCTTCCGTCTGCGGTTGCGCGCCTTCAACGGCGTTCCTCCGATCCTCCGCCTCCGGTTGCGCGCCGCCATCGGCGTTCCTCCGGTTCTCCGTCCGGTTGCGCGCCGCCCTCGGCGTTCCTCCGGTTTTCCACCTCTGGTTGCGCGCCGCCATCGGCGTTCCTCCGGTTCTCCGTCCGGTTGCGCGCCGCCCTCGGCGTTCCTCCGGTTTTCCACCTCTGGTTGCGCGCCCCCTCGGCGTTCCTCCGGTTCCACCTCTGGTTGCGCGCCGCCCTCGGCGTTCC
>NW_011954056.1:0-1006 GCF_000949405.1 Vollenhovia emeryi | reverse complement strand
ATCCGGAAGCCATGAAGACTAAATAAAAAAATTTTTTTTTAACCATTGTGTGTTTTCTTTACACCGGTTGATTTGTCTCATTATTCTGTTTAAAAAAGTATTAAGGTAAGATGATAAAAAAATGAATATTTTACAAAATATTTTGTAATTTATGTTAAAATATTGGAACCTTTCAAACCTTAATAACTCATAAAATTCTTAATAAAAAATACTTTATTACAGCGTTATGGAAAGCTCTCGAGGTCAGCTACAAGAATATGTAATAAAAAAATAGGGGATGCCATTTAAAAAAATTGGTGTGACCTTTTTGTGACCTTCAAATAATTCTTCAAGGTCAAACCAATGGTACCATCTTATGGCCCCCTCGAAACCAAACAACTGTTGTCTGAAAATTTTTTCGAAATAATCCATTTCAACCGAGATATATTATTGTCTCAAGATAAACACCCCACCCTGTATATATAAACCTTTTTAAAAAAAGGTAAAAAAAAGCGCCAAGTATAAGCTCCAACGACCGAATATATTTTGTTACTCTATCTTTTTTGCATCTCTACAAAAATATCTTCACTACAAAACTATCTTCTCTACAAGAGTAATGATATCATTAAATGGCGCCAACTAAACTAAATAGTTTTAAACGTGGTGGGGCGATGATTGGAGTGGGGTCATGCCCGCCGGCTGGGCGCCCGCGGACGCCCGTTGCTCGTTGGAGTGGGGGCATGCCCGCCGGCTGGGCGCCCGCGGACGCCCGTTGCCCGTTGGAGTGGGGGCATGCCCGCCGGCTGGGCGCCCGCGGACGCCCGTTGCCCGCGGTTTAGACTATTTAATACAAATAAATATTTTATTTTAAAGTACAAAAACTTGGCGCTGCTCAACCGAATTTTAATAGGTAATTACCAAAGTTTTACAATAAGTTTTCGGAATACTTGTATTCTTGCGTAGATATTCGTACAGATCATCATTCCTTTACTCTAATAATGTGTCATCGCACATATCCGTGAGAAAA
>NW_011954055.1:0-1006 GCF_000949405.1 Vollenhovia emeryi | reverse complement strand
AACGAGGTGAAGCTCCCCCGAAGGGGGGGCGGAACATACTGTCTCCACGCATACATTTTTCTACCCGCATATAAGTCACTCCCCTCCACCAAATGTAGATGGAAAAATGTATGCGTGAAGACAGTATGTTCCGCCCCCCCTTCGGGGGGGCTCCACTTCGTTAAAAATAACCCTACCCATCCTATGTCAGAGATATGGAGTGGATCTCGCTTCACGTGGAAAGTTGCAAACCCATGTGGAACAGTACAACGGCGGAAGTACATGCGTGGAGACAGTACGTTCCGCCCCCCCTTCGGGGGGGCTCCACTTTGTTAAGATATAACCTGACCCAAACTATGTACGAAGTGTGGAGTGGATCTCGCTTCACGTGAAAAGTCGCAAATCCATATGGAATCGTATATGTACTACAAAGCACATGCTTAGATGAGAGAACAGATATAAGATTTAGAATCCATCATTTTTCTCGAAAACTATCACTCGTACAGTAAAAATGAATAGGACATAAAATGTATATTTTAAAGAGATCTACAACTTTTATTTAAAACAGTTTTCAAAATTTTTGATATTTGGTGGGATAAATGTTAAAAACCATAATTTTTATGGGTTTTTCATGGTTTTCATGGGTTTCTTGTTCCGACCGTCATGTTTAAGTTACATATTCATGTTCGGAACACAAAAATACATAGGAATTGAGTGTTGCTATCCGTTATTTCATATGCGTGGGTTTTCCGAAGGTTTACCATAATTACTTATCACGAGACACGGTAGTGTCTCGCGCCAAGTGTAAGCGAAGCTAGTACCACGCGCGCGAGACCGACCGTGTTAGTTTACGCGAGTACACGACTTGACGGGCCCTCAGATTTTTTTTTCTCAACAATGGCTGATCCCACGAACTTGAGACTACGCTTAATCGATAGCTTGGGTACGATTTGCATAATAAAAGTATTTTTACTTTTTTCCTACGTGCCCCATGAGCAGAGATATTGCAATGCAAAGTCTACGGGTC
>NW_011954053.1:0-1005 GCF_000949405.1 Vollenhovia emeryi | reverse complement strand
CATTTTTTCATATCTCTTTTAGTTTTTTAAAAAATCGACTGTATAAATTAAAATGGCCCACCCTGTATATATCAATTTTCATTATTCTTTTTGATGACTTACAATTAAATAAAGGTTGATAATATTGCACACAGCTTCCGTTATAAATAAAGCGCACACAAGTTTTCTTCTAATTGCGAAACAATGTGCGCAACTTTAAATTGATAAAAAATTTTTACTATGTAAATTTAATAGACTTCTAAGGCTGGGATGTATTTTATACCCGATGTGCGGATAACGTATATAGAGCTTGAGAGAATTAAATTGACTTTTTGTTAACAAACCCGTAAGAAGGTATAATATATTTCAGTTGTGTCACTTCTTATTTATTAAAAAGGCAGTTACATACTTTCGAGTTGCAATCGATTCGATCAATTTCAAATGAGTTACGGTATGCTGTGTATATGTACCATGAGCTTTTCTTCCAGCGGTCCCTCATTTCCACGATCTTTAAAGTTATCTGGCCGGTGCTACTGCCACTGCTGCTGTTGCTGCTGCTGCTACTGATACCGCTGTTGTATTGTGTCATCTTCATGTTACACGTGTCGTCTCGCGTTAAAACGCAATTCAATCGGAATCAATTGACGTGACCCGTTAAGCGATGTTAACGAGACGTCCGACAATGCCCGCATCTATATAAAATTTACACGTGCACAGGTCTCCTCGCCGTCTGATTCATCCATATCGATTTTCGTCGTAGCATTTTCTTGGGCAGACGTGTCCGCGGATAATTATTTCGTCACAAAATAACTCCAAATAAAGTATGTCGCAGACTCCAATTCGCAAATGCGAACAATCCCTCACTCCCAGAAAACGATAGTAATAATAGAAAGTATCGGGGTAAAGACGAGGAAGAAGTCTCGCCAGAAGCGTGATAGGAAGAAGGCAAAGGAAGGTATATTTACAAGAGGTAATATTGTTCCCTACGCGGTGACGATTGAGGCCTGATATACAAAATATTTGAAA
>NW_011954052.1:0-1005 GCF_000949405.1 Vollenhovia emeryi | reverse complement strand
ACTCGGAACTCGGAAGGTTCCATCTCTTTCTTCCACCTCTTCATCTAAAACCAAATAGTTTTGTTAGCTTTTATAAAATGTTGTGGATATATATATTTTTTAAAATATCACCTTACCAGAAGATATATTAATAATTTCCTGCAAAGGTGGTGCCGCAATTTCTTCCTCAACCGCGTTTCCTAATCTTCTTCTCCCTATAAAAGAAAAAGTTTAATATTTTAATTACGTTATAATCCATATTTTAAAGATTTTTTATTGTCTTTAACTTACGTGCAAGTACTTCTTCGGGCTCGTTCTCGGATAGTCGACGACGACGACTCAATGAGAGACGTCTTTCGCCTGGAGGAGGAGGAAGCTGTTCCGCGACGGTTGCAGGACGTGGAGGAAGCGGATTCACTATGGCAACGAGATGATTCTCTATGAAAAAATACTACATTAGTGTTCAAAAATTTTAAAAAGTTTAATCGCAAGTGTTAATAATGTACAAATTATTAATACTCACGAATCTTATGTCGTCTCATAAAAGCGGCTATATGGATCTCGCCATCCTCCTCGTCGTGATCGCACACCTGACGCAGATCCATAATCTCCATGATTATGGCGATTAAAGTTGTGTTGTTGTGGAAATAGCCTCCGAGGTCTAGCATATTCAACATGGAACTCGCGCACCGATCCGCGAACTTATAAAATACATCATAATTCGCACTGTCATTGTCCGTCAAAGCGGATAAATACTCAGCTAGAATTAGGATGCGATTTATACTGCACCCGATGGCAAAAAATTTTTCTAAAACTTTGCGCAGCATTCTGAAAATGTGATGGAAAAACGGGTTAGCGCGTCGAAAAACTACTGAAGAACTGACTCTCTGAAGGAAAACTGCATGTGATGGAAAACGTGTTAGTGCGTCGAAGAACTACTGAAGAACTGATTCTCTGATGGAAAACGTGTCAGTGCGTCGAAGAACTACTTATTTTCTATCTTATTCTATATGAGTGGAAGGGAGA
>NW_011954050.1:0-1005 GCF_000949405.1 Vollenhovia emeryi | reverse complement strand
GTTCGAAGTATGTTATATACGGTACGTATATTTGCAGTACGAGTACAGAATATTCGGGAAATATCATGTGCTGTATATATATGGGCATGGACTGCTAGTCCCCCCACTTTTCTCACATAAGCAATGTAATCCAACATGTATCGAGATTTAGCCCCGCCCCGATGACCAAAAAGAATTCAAACGTATTAAGGTTATGTTCAACGTAGAATTCTTCGAATCTCAAATATAGAAATAAAAATTAAAATACACATTGAGTAAATAAAAAATAGTGTTAAAAAAGCTTAAGAGGAAACAAATGTGAAATCATAAAAATGTTAAAATATAATATTTATTCATATAAACTATTGTCCTTTAAAAAGAATGGTTTTTGTACAAGTGTGTCGAACAAAATTATCGTGCTCTTTCAGAGAAAGAACTTTACCCTCGTATCTTAATTTTACCTCTAAGTATTCCAATATAATTAATTTTATTAATTCGTATTTATGATTTTCTAATACATCTAATATATTCTAAGATTAGATCATCTTGTAGATTTAATTCCACAGTTCCAGTTTCCAAACTATAAATGCAAAAAAGTAATAAGTATAACGATTAAGAAAACATGCAATAAAAATTATGTTATTACTGATTCGTGGATATCGTCTTTGGAGTTAATGAATTGCTGCTTTCTTTGGTAAGCTGAGTTGTTGAATTAATACTGTCAACTTCTTCAAAAAGCTTAACTTTTTGATTATTATCTATATTTACAAACGGTGTAACTATTTCCTCTGTTGAGCTATCACGTGTTGCTGATTTATCCAAACTAAAAAGTATAAATATAATAATTGATTAATTGTAGTCTTATAAAAATAAAATTACATTATTACCTATCATTTTGCATGCGTGAAAATTTAGATGGTATTGAATTTGGTTTTAAGCGAACGCTGTATCCAACTTGATCGAAGCAATCATCGGAAAAATGCAATTTGCATATTTGCTTGATTTAGGCATCCTCCGTGCACTTTC
>NW_011954049.1:0-1005 GCF_000949405.1 Vollenhovia emeryi | reverse complement strand
CCCCCCCCCCTTCGGGGGGCTCCACTTCGTTAAAAATAACCCTACCCACCCTATGTCAGAGGTGTGGAGTGGATCTCGCTTCACGTGGAAAGTTGCAAACCCATGTGGAACAGTACAACGGCGGAAGTACATGCGAGGAGACAGTATGTTCCGTTGTTGGGGATGTCTTCCCGAGTCATTTCATATATATATGTATATAAGGGCCGGACTCAAATAGTTTCGAAGATACAGGTTGAGAAAGGATACAAATAATAAATATATAAATAAACGTCTAATTATGATTTATTCATCACTATTATTAGAAATATGTATGAAGACTTTCAAACGTAAACAAACAGGGACTACCGCACCTCTCCGCATGCAGGAATGGGTGGGGGTGGCTCTCGGTATGCGTGGAATGTTACAAACCTATATTATCTCCGAAACGTAAACAAACAGGGACTACCACACCTCTCCGCATGCAAGGATGGGTGGGGGTGGATCTCGGTATACGTGAAATATTACAAACCTATATTATTATTTGTAACCTTTTTCAGCCTGTATCTCCGAAACTATAATATTTGAGTCCCCCCTTATATATATATATGAAATGGGTAAATGTTTCCTTTTACTTAGCACCCGCCAATCAACTTCCGTTTGACCTTGATGTTGACCTTGACCCCCAAGGAGGTCAAGGTCATTGCCCATTCCCGTCGCTCATTGTTTGTTAAAAAGTTATGAAGAAAATAAGTTTGGTTTATGTGTAAGTTGCAAGTGCGTTTAGCACGGCGCGCTGCGCGCGCCCCACCCCCTCCCACAGCCCGCCCCACCCCCGCCCCCTTCCCCTCTCCCACCCCACCACGCAACCCATGTTGTGTCGCTACAAATCGTCGGTATGACAGAAGGTGGTAAGTTGCATAGACATAAAAGATAGACCCAGTATGTGTTCCCAACGTGTCACTATCTTCTATCTTCTATGTCTATGGTAAGTGCGGGGAAGAAGGTGAGGAGAGAGAGCAGGTGGGG
>NW_011954048.1:0-1005 GCF_000949405.1 Vollenhovia emeryi | reverse complement strand
CCCAGGTCGGGGTGTCCGGGGCCGTAGGCGGGGGGCTGTCGGGGCAGCTCGGACGTTTTCCGAGGCGGGGTCCGGCAGCTCGGGCGGGGTTCCGGTGGCGTGCGCTCCGGGTGGGCGGCCGTCGACGCGCTTTAGCGTCGTCGGCCTCCCGTCCTGGGGTGCTCGCCGGCGGATCGCCGCCTCTGCCCTTTTCAGGGCGGACGGGGTCCAGCGACTCCGTTAAGGGGGACTCGTTCACCACACGTGTGGCGGACGAGCCCGCCGATCGCTGGTAGGGGATGAGGTACCCCGACTTCAAACCTCCGGCCGCCGGGGCCGATAGGGGGGAGCTTGCTCCCCTCACCGGACCGGGTAGTTTTCCTCCCGCCGTCCCATCATGCCGGTGTTCCGGCGGGGCGGCGGGGGGGACCCGGACGGAGAAAGGGTGGCACGTCATCGCCACCCCGCCTCCGCCCCATCTCCCTGGTTGGGCCTGAACGCCATTGCACGTCGGTGCTCCGGCGGGCGGGAGGGCCTGATCGGGGAATGGGGAGGTCCCTGAGCTCCCTCTAATGCCGGTGTTCCGGCGGGGGGGGGGCGAGGGGACGGAGCTCCGCTGTCGGGGGCCGGACGTGGTCCGGTCGCGCCGGCAGTGGAGGGCCCGACCCCGGTGGCTTAACCGTGCGTGGCGCGGGTCACCGGGGGTCGGGAAGATAGACGGGTGGTGGGGCCGCTCGGACGTTTCCGAGGCGGGCCTGCTACCCGGAGGACCTCCCCGGGGGCCGCTGGGATGTCTCCCAGGCCGGGCCTCGGGGGGTCTGGAGGGTCGGTCGGCAGTCTGTCGGCCGACATCCGCCGTCGGGGCGCGAACCGGCCGTCACCCTGTGTCTCGGGCCGTCGTCCCTCTCGGGGCGAGCGGTCTGGCATGGGGCCGGGCGGGGAGCGCTTCGGCATTGGCGGAGCCGCCGCCTCTCTGGGCGGGACGTGGTCCCGTTTCGGCGGGGCGGTGGGACCCGACCCCGGTGG
>NW_011954047.1:0-1005 GCF_000949405.1 Vollenhovia emeryi | reverse complement strand
TATCAATCGGCATATCGAAGTCATCACTCAGCACAGACGTGCCTAGTCAGAATGTTGGACGATGTTAGAAAGGCCGCGGATTGCAGAATGGTCACGGTATCAGTTTTCTTTGACTTTTCCAAGGCTTTCGACAGGGTTAACCACCACAGGTTAATTGAGAAGTTAGGGAGGCTGAATTTCTCGGACAGCACTCTGCGATGGGTCCACTCCTACTTAACAGATAGAATGCAAGTAGTTAAGGATGGATCCACAAATGCTCTTTCTGCAAGCACACGTGTCAGAGTCGGGGTGCCTCAAGGATCAGTCCTAGGACCTCTTCTGTTCATGATGTACTTATCCGATTTCGAATCAACACTAATTCACTGCAAATACAATTTTTACGCAGATGATCTTCAGGTTTATCTGCATTGCGAACCAAAGAACTTGAAGGAAGCAATTAGGAAAATCAACAGCGACATTGAGGCAATAGTAGGCTGGACTACTACAAATGGACTGTTGCTGAATGCTAGTAAGACACAGGCTATCATTCTGGGTACTTCAAGATACATCAATTCTATAGACTTGCGGACCCTCCAGGGAATTGAGGTAGATAAAACAACAATTGAATTTTCAACTGAAATAAAGTATCTGGGAGTGATAATTACGAACACACTATCATGGGAAAAACAAGTTACAACCATCGCAAAAAAGGTACATACCACACTGTACCAACTTAAACTGTGCAAGAGTCTGCTACCGGAGGAGCTTCGTGCAAGACTGGTGGCTACTTTGATTCAGCCATACCTGGACTACTGCTGCGTGGCGTACACAGACATTACGGCGGAACAAGACCGAAGACTATACAGGGCACTCAATGCTTGTATAAGGTTTATTTACAATCTAAGACCAGACGCTCACATAACGCCATACTATAACAGACTGCGTTGGCTAAAGATCGACAGACGCAGAAAGTATTTTGTGGGCTGCTTGTTGCATAATATCTTAAGCACTAAGCGACCCAGCTCA
>NW_011954046.1:0-1005 GCF_000949405.1 Vollenhovia emeryi | reverse complement strand
GTGTGTGTGTATGGGCAGAAAAATTAGTGGGGAATGTGAAGTATACGACGCAGCCCAGCTCAGTTGCCTCTGAACCTTTGCAGAGTGTAGATCACGCCCGGAATGAGCAGGTAGGTGTTTTGTGGTGTCGTCAGAAATCAAGATGCAGCACACGACTGAACAGCGGTATGCGATCAAGTTTTGAGTGAAACTGAAACATTAAGACGTTGATCAGAGTCTTAAAGGCAAGAGTCTTAGTACCGAATTTTTTCAGTTTTTTTTCAGAAATTTCAAATGTTTCAGAAAAACAGATTTATCAGCAAAAACCCGGTGTTAAGACTATTGCCTTTTGGACTCTGATCGACGTCTTAATGTTTCAGTTTCACCTAAAACTTGATCGCATACCGCTGTTCAATCGTGTGCTGTATCTTGATTTCTGACGACACCACAAAACACCTACCTGCTCACTCCGGGCGTGATCTATACTCTGCAAAGGCTCAGAGGCAATTGAGCCGGGTCGCGTCGTATACCTCATATTCCCCACTAATTTCCCTGCCCATACAGATCACCCCCACCCCGTCCCTCTAGAAAAAAAATCAGTCTCGATACTTTCTGGACCGACCATGTATTAAAAACATTTTCAATTATTGAAACTAAATTATTCCGATAAGTGGAATGAAAATTAATTATACATTATAATTAACATAAATAACAACCTTGCAGTCAACTCCAAAAATCTTGTTGGTACGGCATCTGGATGAAGGCGAGCTCGTCCTTTAATTTTATAATATTTTTCCTCGAAGTGAATATGGCACAAGCGACAATTGCGGTGAGCGTACTCTGGGCCTTTTGAGATTAAATCGAGTCTTCTGCATGCTTGAACCCATGCCAACCACCTGTATATGTCATAATAATTAATTAAAGTAATCAATTAATAAAATAATGATGTAAATAATTATTACAATAGTGTTGTACCTGTCATGTTCTTTTGGAAAGAGGAAAAAGTGTCGCTTTTCCAAATTTTTT
>NW_011954045.1:0-1005 GCF_000949405.1 Vollenhovia emeryi | reverse complement strand
TAATACTTTTCAGTTTGACGTGTACCTCCAATTTTTGGCGGTACACGTTTAAGAGTGTATAATTACTCTGAATCGGTCCAACTTGAACACCCTGCAAGCTGAGGTTCGGCGGGGTTCTCCAATGTAGAACCTCCTGTATAGGCCCGTGTATGAGGTACGCTGTAAAAAGTATTTAACTTATTATTTTCCGACCTGCGCATATATACAGCGCGATTTAAGAATATTGAAATTTCCGAACTTACCTTTCCCTAACTTCATCTACCCAATATGCGACCGCCCTTAGACTTGCTGGTATTTTATAACGTTGTGTGAGTTCGTCGTAAACCTCCTTTTTTGATGCGTACGGATTTTTTTTTAGGAAATATGATATTATTTCTAATGCTACTTTTTTTTCTGCTTTCGAAATTCTTTCTTTTTTTCCTTTCCTATTGTTTAAACTCATTTGTAAATATCCGCATCGCCGCACTTGTAAATATCTCACACACGCACGAAAAATTTTCAAACTTACCCTTTCTCCATTTCGTTAATGTCTATCGGCACTAGAAGAAATGTAAGATTATATTAATTTGTCAGAGGTCTCTTGAAGCACTGTAGCACGACTGCTTCTCGTGTTTTAAAAATAATTGGAAACACGCTCTTGTGTCTAATATAAATAAAAGAGCTCTGCGTATTTACAATTTTGGACCGATTGTGTACAATTTTGTACACAAATACCAGCAAGTCTAAGGGCGGTCGCATATTGGGTAGATGAAGTTAGGGAAAGGTAAGTTCGGAAATTTCAATATTCTTAAATCGCGCTGTATATATGCGCAGGTCGGAAAATAATAAGTTAAATACTTTTTACAGCGTACCTCATACACGGGCCTATACAGGAGGTTCTACATTGGAGAACCCCGCCGAACCTCAGCTTGCAGGGTGCTCAAGTTGGACCGATTCAGAGTAATTATACACTCTTAAACGTGTACCGCCAAAAATTGGAGGTACACGTCAAACTGAAAAGTATTG
>NW_011954044.1:0-1005 GCF_000949405.1 Vollenhovia emeryi | reverse complement strand
GGATCCGAATCCGTCCTTAAGGGAGCATCTTTCCTCTGCTCCCCTAACTCCTTCCACACGTCCGGGTTATGCTCGCTCAACCGCTTGATAAGCTCGTTCTTCACTCCGCTTGTAGGTAGCCCCCGTTCGCGGAGAGCCTCTTTCAATTCGGCTACCGTAAAGTCAGATCCCGGGATCGATTCCATTTTCTTCACGTTCCTGACGTTCAATTCCGAATCCCACTTCTGAAGCTGTGGGGGAAGTCTTTTCTGGATGGATGGCCAAATAAAATGGTGAAGACGTTCGCTGGGTTAAATATATTTAGTTGTTCTTCAGGGCAGTCGGCCGGGACTTCTGCTCTCGGTTACAAACTTAGACGCGCGGGAAGACGACTCTCGGTGACAATCTTGGGCGCGAGGGAAGACTCTGTGTTTTTGCCCTGATCCAGCTCTTTATATCGTTTTCCTGGATTCTCCTACTTCTCGATCAGGAGCCAATCCTAATCGATTACAAATGGGGGAGAGTGGTGAGCGCACTGACTGACTCACCCCGACCTTTAGCCTTCTCAAAAAGATAATGCTCGTCCGGTCTAAACATGTTCGGCCCAAAAGCCGAAAGACAAATACAACCGGTAAACATTATCCCGGGCAAACATTGCCCGGGGTCGGCTTAGAATTAGTGACGCATGACAACGACTATCTCCTAACGGAATTATCAAAAAAATGCCTACAATTTGTTAATTAGAAAAGGGAAGGATAGAATTGAGGATTCAAAACGGACTGAACTTGTCTACCAACTTAATTGTGCCGATTGTGATGCGATATACAGGGTGAGTCTTTCCATATCCGACAAAATTTTTGAGAAGGTAGAACGGATCGAGATGAATGGAAAAGTCCTGTACCATTTTGCAATTTTCGTAATAATTAACGAGTAATTAATTATTAAAAATCGTTGTCTTAGGCCGGCCTACTGCCCAATTCGAGCGCGTGGCGAGATGTGCGCGTAGCAATATCGATTGCCAGGCGT
>NW_011954043.1:0-1005 GCF_000949405.1 Vollenhovia emeryi | reverse complement strand
GAGGGATTGTCAGTAAGCAACCGATCTTCGTGTAAAATATGAGAGGCCTGAGGCTCCGACTTTTTGACATTTTTTATAAATCTCCAAAAGTGATTGGAGTCTTCCGCCAACGCGCATTCGGTTTTATCAATAAAATTTGACCAGCAGGTGGAAGACAGAGTTTTGCATTCGGCCCTTAGATGAGAGAAGACGAGGTAGTCAGCGAAAGTTTTTGTACATTTATATTTTTTATGAGCCAACTTCTTTGCCTTGACAGCCGAAATAAGTTCTTTTGAGAACCAAGTAGGGTAGGATGATTTGACATATACATGAGAGGGGACATATTTAGAAATGGAGTAGTCCAGGTGATGGTAAAGAAATTCGGTCGCTTCATCGACAGACATTTCTGATGTAGCTAGATCCCAGTCTATAAGGCCAAGATAGTTATTTATGGCATAGTAATCTGCACGCTCAAAGCAGAGTTTAGTTGAAGACTTGGTATCCGGACGGACAGGGGATTTAGAAGGTAACATGAACTCAAGGGCAGGATGATAAGCGTCACAAGGAACAAGAGACTCATGGGCGGAAGAAACACGAAGGTCAGCCCAAGATGAAAATATTAAATCCAGTGTATGGCCCCCATTATTTTTTATGAAGTTGTGTTGCCGAAGATTACATATGTTAAAGTATTCGGCTATAACGTTAGCCCTTCCTGAATGAGAGCCATCAAAGACACATTGTCCATTTATATCCCAGTTAACATTTGGCAAGTTAAAATCACCCAGAATGATTATTTTAGCATTTGGAAAAGAGCGCCACACTTCCAATATGCTATTACAGTGGGATTCGTAAATGTCAGGCGAGGAGTTAGGGGGAATATAAATAGCAACAATAATAACATTAACGAAACCGATTCTGACTTCAACAAAAAGGTGTTCAATGTCATGGGCCACAAGATCAACAGAACGACAGTAAAAACAATCACGAACGGCAATCAGGACACCCCCTCCCCTTGAACATTTGCTT
>NW_011954042.1:0-1005 GCF_000949405.1 Vollenhovia emeryi | reverse complement strand
GCAAAATTTCAGGGTTTTCGGCTCCGCAGTCTACTGCATATTGTCGCAATAGATCACAAGCTAAGAGATATCTGTACTTATTTTTTATAAGAGAAGGAAGACCAAATAAATATGGATTCTTTGTTGAAACTTTCGCAGCTCTTCTGTGCTTTAATATCATATCAATGCAATCTCTCAGTTCTCCTATCAATAGAACTGGTACTGTCCGCCCAAGTTTACCTCTTAAAGTAAAACGTAAATATATATTTCTTAGCTATTTCTTTGGCTCGTATTGAAAGTGCTTCATACATTTCATTTGTTTGGTAATTAATACCTTCATAAGTCTTGTAATCTTCGATGAGTGTTCTTTGTATCTCTCCAGCTCTACGACGGTTGAATATTTTTATACTGATGTCAATGTTACTTTTGCAAGTGTAAGCCATTCCTCGTAAGAAAATTCTTCTTTCAAAAAGTTATAAGCTCTTCGACGTTCTTCTTGCAAAAAATTATGAAGTTTAATAATATCCGATTTAGAAGGGAGTACAATTCTTTTGCGTCTTTTATTTTTATTCATTGTTTTGGATATTGTTTTAGTAATATGTGTCGTAAAATCTTCGGAAAATACTTTTAAAAAACCTTCAGCAATTAATATCTTATCATAGTATTCTTTTCTAATATAACGATTAGTTAAAATTTTTTCAAGTTCTTTTATCAAACCTCCAAGAGACGATGCTAATGATGGAGTTTTATAATATTTTCTGCATAGATAATGTAGATCAAACTAGATAGTTTTGAGAAATGCGTAGCCAATCAACTTGCAGCTTTTGTGGAACAGCTATATTGATTGGCTACATATTTCGCGGAATTAGAACTTGGACCAAGTAGCGTCATGGACACAGGCCTTAATTCGCCAGAATAGATGCAGAGTTTCTAAATTTCTAAACAGTTGCTATTCTTTTCATCGGTGTTTTATTATTAACTCCATTATTTTTTCCAATAAAATCTTTAGTTTGATTTTTTAAGAAA
>NW_011954041.1:0-1005 GCF_000949405.1 Vollenhovia emeryi | reverse complement strand
GTCTATTAATTATTATATTAACTATACTATAATATATACAAATTTTAAATAAAAATTCGTTTTTAATTGTTTTGTTACTGTTTAACGAATTATGTAGCACATTAGATATATATAATTATGACTGATATAAATAATTAATACTTTGTAATATAATTTTTCTTATATAATATTATTAAACCATTAAAGCGTAGGTATTATATCATGCATATATGTAATATCAGTTTTTGGTTTTGTATCATGTAATGATTAATTGAACCGGCGATCAAAAGGGGTTTGGCACCGAGTTTCTTCTTTTAATCGTCAACGGTTCAATTAAGCAATTGTAAACAATTTTATTTTAATTGCAGAAAAATGTTTTGGAAGATGCAACGAATAAAGAAGCCTTTTCTGTGAAAACGGTACGATGGATGGCACTAAAATATCTACCATTTAATTTCTTTGACGATTTGGAAACACAAAAATATTTTCAATTTATTAATCCGAATGTGACTATACCGCAAAGAAATGCTTTACGTGCACTGGTTATGAAAACCTACGAGGACGTTAAACAATCTGTAATCCAAAATTTAAGAGATAATGCGTCGAAAATCACGAGACACGGTAGTGTCTCGCGCCAAGTGTAAGCGAAGCTAGTACCACGCGCGCGAGACCGACCGTGTTAGTTTACGCGAGTACACGACTTGACGGGCCCTCAGATTTTTTTTTCTCAACAATGGCTGATCCCACGAACTTGAGACTGCGCTTAATCGATAGCTTGGGTACGATTTGCATAATAAAAGTATTTTTACTTTTTCCCTACGTGCCCCATGAGTAAAGATATTGCAATGCAAAGTCTACGGGTCGGAATTTTCACGTAATTTTTTTTAAGAAACGTCGTCGTCGTCGTCGTCGTCGTCGTGTCGTCGTGGTCAACCAGGCCAAATTCCATCTCACTTTTCTGCCGCAACGTGGCATTGGCGCTGCTGTCGCGTATCTCACGTAGCGTCTCGCGCCAAGTTTGAAAAA
>NW_011954040.1:0-1004 GCF_000949405.1 Vollenhovia emeryi | reverse complement strand
TGCATAACGAGGCGCTGCTCGGGCGTGTTCCTGACCTGAACCTATCCTTTTTTCCTGACCCCCGACCGGTATAGAACACAGGGGGAATATTTGGGTGGGAGACGAATTATTAATTAGCGATAGCCGTAAGCTCCGTAACGTTAATCCTGTTCCTTCGCTCCGTTTCAGAGGATCCTGTGTAACATCCTCACCGACCGTTTCCTGTACTGTAATCCAGCCGGGTACCTGTCTTTCTTGCGATTAATCCAACCGGCCGTATCTTTGTTATTTCGTATTCCGACTCAGGCCGCGTGCGCAATTACCACAATTTCCTTGTATCTATCCGTCGCACTAATCTTCCTTCTTTCTTTCTTTTATATTTACCTACAGGGCGGACTCTTGTACTTACTAATCCTTATTTTCCTTTGTATTTACATATAGGGCGTACCTTTTGTAATTACCTCTATTACACTGTAGATATCCGTTGAATAAACCTTGTTCCTATTGTTATACCGAAAACCACCTATCAGACTTATTTCCGATCCCTTCCAAGCGATCAACTCTATTGGCGAATTAAGATCTACTTTGCCTCCTTTCCTCCCGACGGCCCTGGAGCTGAACATATTCGGCAACAGGAGGAACGGAGGATTCACTCGAACCGACACACAGCACGTCAAATACCGACCGCGAGAACGCTAGCTCCTCCAACCGTCAATCGGAACCGCGTGTCCGATTGAGTACATTATTTATTCGAGTAATAAATAATTCCTGCCGGAATCCTGTCCGGAAACCGGGAGGAGCTGGACCGTTTCGTTCGTTACAGACTCAATCAAGTAAAAAGACGAGATACTGTTCCGAGTGACTGCACAACCCTTTTCAAAAAAAGTTTTGACCTTACAAAAGCATTATCCTCCCCTGTATTAAAGGATTGACGGAAAAAATTAGTACGAATTGAAAAAAATGGGGTTAAACACTGTATATACCGTCCCAAAAAGATTGGACAAACTTATTAAAAAAGGTAAAGA
>NW_011954039.1:0-1004 GCF_000949405.1 Vollenhovia emeryi | reverse complement strand
CAGATGATGATGAAGAAATAGAAGATTTACCACTCGACGATGATTCGCATGAAGACAATTCAAACTCAATACCGCTCACACGCGAGGAAATACTCGAACTAGAGCCACATGTTGAGACACTTGTCCATAACCCTCCTGAATCCCACGGAATGCTGACTCGGAGTCAAGTAACAAAAAATAGAGATAACCCTCCAAGCGAGTCACTTAAAAACTCTCTAACACAGACACAGGAAAATGGAGAAGATTCTCCCGACATACTAAATAATACAAAAGGAATTGAAGAGGATAATGAAAGAGATAGTGAAGAAATAGAGGTAAATATTGAAGACGATAGCAACCAAAAACCACAAGAGAAACCTACCATCGTCGATATTCAAACAACCAACAGTAATGTAATAGAAACTCGTGATTTACTATTTCTACGCAAGGATAACGTTGCATACTTCGTTGACACGAATGGAACACCATTAGATTCGGGATCGCAAAAGCTGTTTGAAAGGAACGATATCCCGAGTCTAAATGTTTTGATCTTAGGAAAGGCGATGGCCATAAAACATAAAAAGTATCACCATATGGTCTTGCCTGTTAGCGAAGGCTTACGGGAAGGACCAACTATGACTCTGACCTACATTGATACTGTAATAAGAGACCTACGAAAAACAGCTGACCAACTAAAATTAGAAACGGTTAGTATCGCAAAGACGGATTCCATCAATAACGTACCTTGGAGCAATATCAAACCTCTCCTACGAGAAAATTTTATTGATTCAGAAACTAAATTAATTATATGTAACGGACTAATTAAATATCCACCTAAAGATCTCCGGTCTGCCATAATCAGTGAAATGCATTGTTCACCTGTCGGAGGACATCGAGGTGTTACGAAAACTTACAACCGGATAAAACATAAATATTACTGGGAAAACTTAAAATCAGATGTTCAAAGATACATCCAACAATGTTTGCAATGTCAGTTGAAGAAATTAGTACGTGTAAAAACGAAA
>NW_011954038.1:0-1004 GCF_000949405.1 Vollenhovia emeryi | reverse complement strand
GTGCTTCTCCCGAAGATGTTCTCTTCCGCCGTCCACCTCTTCATCTCTCTCTCCTCCTCCTGCCTCCCTCTTTTCTCTCCTCTTTTCAAAAACTCTACTATTGGCACGCTGTTCGCCCTCTCCCTGCCTAGTAGCTCTATATTCTTTGGTCGCCCTACCTTACCTTTCCCTCCCTCCTTTACTCCCTCCCCCTCTTTCTTCTCTTCTTCCATTCTATACTCCTTTCTATTCTACTCTCTTTTCTTTTCTACCTACGCTTGCCTATTTTTCCTATGCGCTTGCCCCTCTATCTACCTTTTCTATTCCCTGCCTCCCTCTACTCTTCCCTCCCACTCTCCACTCTATCTCACTGCCTACTCTATGCCGCCTGTCACTCTCGCCTCTTAACCTACCTTTCTCTTCCCGCTTATCTCTCCACCGTACCTCTCCTTCTCGCTCGCACTCCTCGCCTCCACTTGCCCCGCCTCTTTCAACCCTTTCCCACGTCTCCCCACTCTTCTCTTCTCTAGCTCTACTTCACTGCCTCTCTATTTCACCTTTATTCTCACATTCACACTCTCATACAACCACACGTTCTCGTCACCGGAAACGGAAGCCACTTTATCTCTTCTGCAAACGTATCTTCTCTACAAAAATATCTTTCCTGCAAAAGTATCTTCTTTACAAAAATATTTTTATAAAAATATCTTTACAAAAATACCTTTTCAAAAATATTGTCTCTACAAAAATCTTCTCTACAAAAGTATCTTCTCTACAAAACTATCTTCTCTACAAAAGTAATGATATCATCAACAAATTACGCCAAATATAACAATGGATATTTATATATGTATAACGCGTATCTTTCTTCTACCGTAACCATTCTATAAATACATCTCATTCGGCCAATAACGTATCGACAGCACCGATGAAAAGAATAGCATCTAATTCCGCGAAATATGTAGCCAATCAATATAGCTGCTCCACAAAAGCTGCAAGTTGATTGGCTACGCATTTCTCAAAAC
>NW_011954037.1:0-1004 GCF_000949405.1 Vollenhovia emeryi | reverse complement strand
GATACGCGTTATACATACATATATAAATATCCATTGTTATATTTGGCGTAATTTGTTGATGATATTGTTACGCTCGCAAGGAATCCTGCTCACTAACGGAAAGCGGCGCCCGGTATCGTGGCGGGTTGCCACGATACCGATCGGCAACTATTGTTTATGTAATCAATCGATAGATTCGAAGCTTGGCTCTCGAGCTGTGCTGACGTGTTTGAATTCTAATAAAGTTCCTCTGTTCTTGTTCTTCCTAACTGGTTTGTCTCATTGACGCGTACGCGCGTGGAAGAGTGCCGGGCACTCCCGTCAATCGAGTGCGCGGTCTGAGTGCGCGGAGACGCGGCGACCGGAGTGTGCGAGGACGCGCGTGGAGCGTAACATTTTGGGGGCTCGTCCGGGATCTCCGGACAAGCAGCGGAGAGTCAGGACGGCTTACGCCACAAGGAAAAGACGCCGCGAGGAGACGACGCCAACGGAAACGACGCCAACGAGCGAGCCGTCAAACACGATGGAAATTGCGGCGGTGATGGCAGAGATCCGCCAGATGCGCGAGGAACAGACGCGCCGGGATCAGGACTTCGCGGCGGCGTTGCGTTCCCGAGACGAGGAGCTACGCATTCTCAAAGAACAGCTAAGTCTTTCTAATAACAGAGGGATTATGGGCGCCGGTACGTTAAACGCATCCGCGGGGGAGGGAGACGCGCGTACGGGTTTAGGATATAGACTAAAGCCCGATACTTTCGACGGTAGTGTGCCTCTGCGCGAATTTTTGACCCAATTTGAATTCATCGCGCGCGCGAATGAGTGGGGAAACGCGATTAAAACCGTGGCCTTCGCGTCGAGTTTAAGGGGAAAAGCGCGCTCCGTTTTGGAGACTGTGCTGGATTTCGAGAATTTGGAGTTCGCAGATTTAATATCGAAACTCGAATTGCGTTTCGGTGAGGCACACTCGCAACAGTCTTATTATTCTCAATTCGCGAACCGAAGGCAAAAATTCGGAGAGGATGTGG
>NW_011954036.1:0-1004 GCF_000949405.1 Vollenhovia emeryi | reverse complement strand
AGACGTACGACCGTCTGTCCAATGTCCGACAGCCAGCCCTCGAAGGGGGCAAGACGTCTGGTGGGCTTCAGATAAGCCCCCACGACAGCGATGGGCCCCCATTGCACGGCGACGTGCCGCTCCCCTCTTTCGATGGGGGTCGCATCGGGCCCCCCCGGCTCCGACCGCCATCGAATTGCCACCGAGCTTTCCGCCCGCCCGACAGCCCAGTATGGACTGCCTTCTGGGGGGCGGTGAGGCTCGGACAGTATCGCCAACGTGAATCCCCTCTCCATCATGCTCTGGTGGAGCAGATCCTGTGCAGATGGAGAGTGATTCACGTTGGCCTGTAGCAGGCCATATCCCCTTAGATTCGGACGAGGGGGGCGAGACATTGCTAGTCTTCATCCCCCCCGTCCGATGGGGCCTCAATCTCCATGGCCTCGTCTGAGGCCTTCTCCTCTCGCGCTCTTGTGCGAGGCTGGCGCTGCGGTTGGGGCTCCCCCCGCGGCTCGTCACCCGTCATCTCCCTCCTCCCCTCCGTCGGCCGCTCCTCGGCCGGGGGAGGGGCACCGCCGGTTGCTGGCGCCTGCTCCGTGCGCCGCCCCGGTGGTCCCCCGCGCACGTTCTTCTGGGCGCAGGTCTTCGCGCCCAGAACGTGCGCTGCCGGCCTGCCCTTGTCCGCGCAAAGCGGGCACTTAGGGACAGACCGACAGTTGCGGGAGGTGTGACCGGCCTCACCACACCGGTAGCACCTCCCGCTCCTATCCGCCGCGCTGGGGCATGTTGCCCTCACGTGACCCCTCTCGAGGCACTTGTGGCAACGCATGGGGCGTGCCTCGAGAAGGTCCACCCTGGCCGCCCCCCAGCCGATCCGGATCCGCCCGTTCTGGGACAGCTCCCTCGCCGCTATGAGGGGCAGGCGCATCCAGAGGCTGTACCTCCCTCCGGCGCCCGCCTGCAGCGCTCCGCACTGCAGCTCTGCGACGTCGCACCGTCCAGCCTCAGACACCCACCTCTTTACC
>NW_011954035.1:0-1004 GCF_000949405.1 Vollenhovia emeryi | reverse complement strand
TGAAATTTACATATTAAATTAACTATTATAAATAAATATTTTAATACTCCATGCATTTAAAGAGTTATTTTTATAATGAACAATTTCTGAATGGGAAGAAATAAATCATAATAATAATTATATTTTTATCACAAAATAAGAATTAGTTTTTACCGTGTAGGATTATATTCGATGTTCTCTACTCGTTCCTTATCCTGGGAATCATTATGGTCTCTTTCGTATTGAATTAAAACGTTCAAGAGGATTTCGTCCATGTCATCGTCCATCACTAAATTTTATAAAATTAGTAAAATTTAAAATAATTACTAATTGTTTAATATTTACTTTTTTGAAAGTCTTCCTTAATATTTAGGCTACTATCCTCCATATTGGCAAAGCGGTTCGAAATAATGATTTATAAAATAATATATAATATAATAGTACCCAACAGAAATTGACAGTTTATATGAAAGTTCAACTATTACCAAGGTGAACATACGTAATTATGTTTTGTAGTGGAATCGATACGAATGGCGAGTTAGGGAAGTTTGTAAATCAGAACCAAGTTAATATAATATAATTAAAGAATTTTTAAAATCTTAATTGTTATTACTAATTTACAAATTAAATAAGATTCATTACAGTATAATTTACAAATAGAATAGAATAACATAAATAAATAATTCTTTGCTAGAGAGCGGATAAAAAGAGAGGGCTTATCAATGAAGAATTTCCTTTTAGAAAAAAATTTTAGAAAAATAATAATATTATAAAATTATAATAAGTATTTTTTTAAAGCAAACAGAATGGCGGGGAGAGGAAATATGTGAAAAGAGCCAAGTAAGTCTTGTATAATTAAAGATTTTCAAATTTATATACTCTACTTTCTATGAAATTTTAATTATAAAAGTCTAAGAATGTAAATTTATTTAAAAAACAATTAAAAATTAATTTTTCAAAAAATATATATATATAATTATTATTTCTCTATAGAGTGAGTGACATAGTGCGTAAGATTTGCAGCG
>NW_011954034.1:0-1004 GCF_000949405.1 Vollenhovia emeryi | reverse complement strand
TGGCCCCCCATATAGCGCTAAGAAGACCACCCCCGGGGGGTTTAGTGCGGTATGGCCTCCATTGCACTACTGGCTCTGGGCCATCTTCCCAGGTGCCAGGGAGGTCAGTCCCACATACCACCCGTCCCTCTCTCCAGGGGGGGCGGGTGATGATCCATAAAGGATTCCCCCCGGGTCAACAAAAAAAAAAAAAAGGTATCCCGGAATCCCCTCTCCCTTAATCCTCCCGTACCATTTGTTGCTTTTTGACTCCCTTATTTTTTTCTTCTCCCTTATATCTTTCGTCTCTCTGCATTTCCACGTCCCTCCTCTCTATTTCCTCATAATCTATTCTCCTATCCTCCCTTTCCCTTTCTACTTCCCTACTATCTATCCCCTTTTCTTCCAAAAATACCTTTCTCTCCATCTCCCAGCTTGACATATCTCTACCTCTCTTAGCGGTCTCCCTTATTTCCCACAAATATTTCTGCGCTAACTCGCTACCTCTTCCCTCTAATAGCCTTTCCTCGTATTTCCATGCTCTTTTCCCTGCTCTGCTCCTCATCATCTCTCTCTGTATCTCCTCTCTTATCATGTATCCCGGCGTACATCTTTCAATTCCTAAGATCCATTTCAAGTGTCTCTCGTGTAGACTTTCTATCTTCTCCCTTGTCTTCCATCCCCAAATTTCCACTCCGTAACTCGCCACTGTCCATACTAATTTGTCGAATAATGCTATCCTTCTTTCCCATTTTCTTGCAAATCTTCTCTTTCCGATTCCCCATACTTGTCCTGATACTGCTGCCGCCTTTCTTACTCTTTCCCTTATATGTGCTTCCTGTCCTCCATTCCTTTGCAATACATACCCTAAGTATTTCACCTCCTTCACTTCCTCTATTTTCTTTCCCTTCCATCTCCAATTCACCTTACTCAACCTTTCTCCGCCCTGTTTAAATCTTACTATCGTTGTCTTCGCCACGTTCAATTCCAACTTTTTTCCATCCATGTATCTTTCCATCCTCTCC
>NW_011954033.1:0-1004 GCF_000949405.1 Vollenhovia emeryi | reverse complement strand
AGGAATGGATTTAAACGCAGCACCGAACTGTTTCGACCAACTTCCTGTTGTTTTGAGAGAGAGTCCAATTCTTTCTGAAAATGTGATTTCTGAATTAGTTTTATCATGACTGATATGGCATGTTCTATTTCATTGGCTGAAATAGGCGGAGTTATGTCGTGAGTCGATTGTAAATTCTTGGAGCGTTTAGGCTTTCTGCTTCATCTTATTGTAGAATCTAAATATATAAGCCACGACTCGAAGTAGCTTCATTAGATTGTCATATCGTTTCACAACGTCGAGGAATGGTTCTTCCGTGACGATAGCGGAGATAACGTTGGATTTGAATTCTGGAATATCCTTCTTAGCTATGGTATGATGTAATCGCGGCCAATCTTCCAGGTTGAGATTCAGCCATTTAGGTCCCGACCACCAAAGATTAGACTGTTGGAGCAAAGAAGGCATAACTCCTCTAGAAAGTAGATCGGCTGGATTATCTTGGCTGCTTACATGATGCCAGTCTTGTATAGTGGTCAACTGTTGGATTTCACCAACACGGTTGGCAACGAACGGAGTCCAGGTGCGACTAACTGATTGAAGCCACGCTAATACTATGGTGGAGTCGGTCCACAAATATACGGACTTTACCTGGTGGGTCAGACCTTTTAGAATTTTGCTGGCGAGTCGTGCCAATAGTAAAGCCGCGCACAGCTCAAGACGTGGTATAGATAAACTTTTCAAAGGGGTTACTCGATTTTTTGAACAGAGTAACCGAGTAGAATGCGTTCCATTTGACGTAGCGCGTAAATAGATACACGCGCCATAAGCTAGCTCACTAGCATCCGCAAAACCATGGAGTTCCAAGTTGACATATTCATCTAATGCAATAACGCGTCGTGGTATGGCTATGCCTCTTAAAGCTGGTAGCTCAGCTTCGTAGCGTTTCCATTTGGTGTTCACATCCAAGGGTAGGGATTCGTCCCAGTCGATCCTGAGGCGCCAAAGGTCTTGCATTATGATTTTGG
>NW_011954032.1:0-1004 GCF_000949405.1 Vollenhovia emeryi | reverse complement strand
TTGAGTCCGACCCTTATATATATATGTATATGAAATGACTCGGGAAGACATCCCCAACAACATATTTAAAAATGAAGCAAATCGGAGAGGAGGCCCCTTTTATGCATAATTACCCTTCAACTGTCTGCTGTTAAATCGTATATGTCGCTGTTATTCGACAAAAGCAGAAACATGTCTGAGCGTCTCGGTGCAATGTCCTGCTATAAATAGGCTGGCTTTCTCGAAATCGTATTAATTTTTTCGGAGATAACATGCGGTTTGTGCGACAATCGCCGCCAATCACGGTGACTAATTTCGACGAAAGGTTAATGTCTGAAAAAGAGGTGCGTCGACATGGAAACATGTTACCGGTTTCTTTACGCGGTATTATTTGTGGTCCGTCAAATTGTGGCAAGACAAACGTGTTGATTAGCCTGCTGGAAAGTCCGCACGGTGTACGCTTCGAGAACGTGTACGTGTACTCGAAATCGTTGCAACAACCGAAATATCGATACCTGGAGAACGTATTTACATCGATAGAAGAAATTGGTTATTTTACATTTTCGAATAACAGTAACGTCCTTTCGCCGAGCGAAGCGCTTCCAAATTCCATTTTTATCTTTGATGACGTGGCGTGTGACAAGCAGGATACGATAAGAGAATACTTTGCGATGGGCAGACACGCAGGCGTCGATTGCTTCTATCTTTGTCAGACATATGCAAAGATACCGAAGCATCTTATACGCGACAACGCGAATCTACTCATCCTGTTCAAACAGGATGGTACCAATCTAAAACACATATACACCGATCATGTAAACACCGACATGTCTTACGAAGATTTTTGTAAATTGTCATATCTGTTGGCAGCAAAAATATGGATTTGTAGTGATAAATAAGGATAGCGCGATTTCAAATGGTCGTTATAGGAAAGGATTTAACGACTTTGCGACATCATAACGCGATCAGTTGTTGTCGATACGTTAAGCAGACAATATGGATAGCAGCATGGAGATTAGAGATCC
>NW_011954031.1:0-1004 GCF_000949405.1 Vollenhovia emeryi | reverse complement strand
AACGTACTACTAAGATATTATACGAATGTTCTCAGTTTATCCTGTATTATCCCAGAACATTCAGTATGAGTACAGAATATTCGAATGACATCATGTGCTGTGTGGGTAAAGTGTGCACCAAACATTAAATATGTTCCATGCAATGCATTTCCATTTTCATTCGATTCGTCTCACATAGGATTCTTATAATGCTCCTAAGTTTTTTGTCACGCTCCAACTTCAAACACCTGATGGTTTTAGATGTGCTCGCACACTCCCTTTGTAGAGCTTGCAGCTCTGATTCTTCAGAGGACAATCGACCAGAATTGTGGCAGTGTCCAGTATTTTCTGAGTTGACTTCATCACATGACTCTTCCATTTCAGAGAGGATAGCGTGCAAACAAAATTCATACATTAAAGCTTCATTCCTATATTCACTACTGTAATGTAAATCTATAATTTACGTCAATACACTTAGATTATCAGTACTGGCAATGAATATCAAAACGCAGCTTAAATGGTTGACGAACACTTGACGAATACTCCCCAATTTTGCAGTAAATAAAAACTAACCTCTAAAGTAGAATGTAGAGTGCGTCTGCAAGGATTGAAGAAAAGTAGAATGACGTCTACGAGAAACGATGAAAGTACTGGAAAATCTGGAAAACAAAACAATTCATTGTGATTTAAGTTATACTGCGTGTCGAAGAAGGAACGATAAACTGTTCTTGCGATATAAGAAAGTTTATTATATTTCGATTACACTTGTACATGTATTACGGACTCGCAACGACTGTTACTGGCTTACTAACCCAAATAGCACAAAAACGTTCCATTAACATTCTAGGAATATACGCCAAGAACATTCGAAGATTCCAGGAATCTTCTAATAGTCGTTTCATACGTTCGAGGCATATTTATAGAATGTACCAACGGAGCACTTCAAAAGTTCTAGAAACATCTCTAGAATGTTCATCTGAATGTGCTACGAATGTACACGAATGTACTGCAAATATTCTACTAAT
>NW_011954030.1:0-1004 GCF_000949405.1 Vollenhovia emeryi | reverse complement strand
GGACTATCCCCACTCTACCCCCACCGCCGCTGCAGCAACCGTGCTAACGTTCTCGGCTGGCATCACTGGTCTGGGACTCAGGCCAATTTATTAATTTTTTTTGGGGGGGGGGGGGGTAATCCGTGCTTTCCAGCAAGCGACACAAGTCGACACAAGTGTCGTTCTGTCTTTATTATTCATTGAATGCAAAGAAAGACAGAACGACATTTGTGTCGACTTGTGTCGCTTGCTGGAAAGCACGGATTATCCGCGTGGAGATCGTTGCGATATCAAGCCGCAGTTTCACGCAGCGAGTAAAAGCTGGCGTTTTACCCCCACTCCACCGCCACGCAAAGCAGCGTTAAAAAGCTGTTCGCTATCGCCTGTATCCTTTTCATGTAGCGAATAGAAGCTCATTTCATCACAACGCAAAGCAAGCGTTAAAAAGCGACGATTGCTAAGTACATTACCTGATATAACCGCAACTGCAACATAAAATGGAGTTGGAATATAATCAATACATCGAGTACGTAAAATATTATAAACATACAGTGGCAGTTATAGCTCAAATTAGAAGACGACGTATAGCTGCTGCAGTTGCTACGATGTGTTTGATAAATGAAAAAAGAAATAAATATAAGAAATATAATTATTAATACAATATAACAAAATTAATCTATCTAATATAAATAAATAAGAAACAAAGAGCAGTCTAACCTATAAGTATGTTTGCTGTATGTTTGCTGTATGTATACAGGGTGTCTGATGCAAAAGTAGCAACTTTGAAAATAGTGGTAGATTGGGTTAAACTAAGGAGAAATATCATGTACTGCGGTACAAAGTAACATTAGTTATCGAGTAGTAAATTTACACGTTTGAGCGAATGAGGATGCAGGAGACGGTAGGCCGGACTCGGAAGGCATTTAAAAAAATCGATCGATGAGCGGGAGGTGGAGCGACGCGCGAGATACACCATGGTGGGAAAAAACCTAGGCGCGACGGGGAGCGCGGCGCGGGCGGCGAGC
>NW_011954029.1:0-1004 GCF_000949405.1 Vollenhovia emeryi | reverse complement strand
CGTAAATATATTTTTTCTCTTTTAAGTTTACATTTTTATTATGTTTCCCTGTATTTCCCTGTTTTTAAATTTAAGTTTTTACTATGTTTCCCTTTGTTGATTTTTGCATTGTGTAGTAATACCTGATTCTCTCTTTATTATTTTTTGTCGCATTTGGTCTTGATCATCTCCATCGCAATTTCCTTTGGATATGATGGCATATAAATATATACATATATATTCGTATTTTTTGTACATGTGCACACCTGAAGAATTATCTCTTCTTATTTGTCACACAGTAATATAATGATTTTCCGAATTTTATCACTTTTTAACTTCGTTATCTTCATCTCAAATTCAGTCGCATCAATATCATCTGTTTCAATAAATGTACTGGAATTTTTTGTACATGAACAGTTTATATTTACTGTTATTTCAATTTCGTAAGTACATTTCTTTTCCTAAATGTGTTTCTTAACAGTTTCGCGTTATGGACTGTATTTCAATATTTAAACAAATTGTTTGGAAAATATGTAGTTGCATTTATTTATTATTTTCGTGATTTATAATAATAAAGATATAAAGATATAAAGATATATATAATTTTATATAAAGATATAAAGATATATATAATTTTATATAAAGATATAAAGATATATATAATTTTATTTTATATTATATCTATATAATTTAATCAAGTTATTAAATTACTTCATTATAGATTATACGTTAGGATGGTGTGCAAGCTCGAACACCAAAAATAGCACCTTTCAATAATGGCAATGTGCCTTATGAATTAAGAGTTCGATCGAATACCATTGTAGCTAACCTTTTTTTTTTTTGTAACGCAGGGGAATCCTTTATGGATACCCGGGCCCCGGGGAGGCATAAATGCATCTCCCCTGGGGGTGGGGCCCGGGTTATGTGGGACTGCCCTCCTAATGTCGATCGGAGTGCGCCCGGCAGGCATGCCGGGCGCGTGGCGTACCCACTAAACCCCTGCGGCGGTCTGCGCTGTGCTTTAT
>NW_011954028.1:0-1004 GCF_000949405.1 Vollenhovia emeryi | reverse complement strand
ACGTAAAAAGAACGGATAAATAGGTAAAAGGGTAGTTAAAAGGATAGTTAAAAGCGCTATACACGCTTTTAACTATCCTTTTAACTACCCTTTTACCTATTTATCCGTTCTTTTTACGCGTATCTTCTATCTTATCCTCTCTGTTCTATCTCTATTCTACACCTATCATTCTTTTTATTTTTTCTATCATTTTAATTATTTTATTAAGACGTGGTAGTGTCTCATGCATAAAACAGACGCGAGATGATATAGACAAGCCAAGCCGCTAGCCGTTACATCGAAAATTGTTAGCTGAAACGCATGTAACGCGTGCTAGCTATATTCCATTATAGCGCGGAGAAAAAAGGGACATATACGTCTGTCCTCTTCTACCGCCGAAGCCGTCCGAACCGCGCCGAGCCGCGCCGACCAGCTCGCCGTTCGCTACACGACCGCGTGATTGTGTGCGTGCCGGGCGCCCCACCACGCGCCATCCTCCACTACCGCGGTGGCTAGGTGGCAGAAACGCAAATCTGAAATCACTGCCGGCGGCGACAGAAAACAAGCGGAAGAAGAACCCCCCGTCGTTTCCTCTTCAAAATAACCTTTTATTTGGTTATTTGGAAGCGAAAACGTCGGGCGAGTTATTCTTCCGTTTCTGGTTTTCTATCGCCGCCGGAGGTCCTTATATACCCTCGCCACTGAATTTTAAGTGCGAGTTCGTAGTCGGCGTGGTAGCCGCCTAGTGGCGACGTGCCGAACCGATGCAGTGTCGCTGACGCTCGCTCTGGCATTTGCAGAAGCGGCGCCGCGACGCGTGGTGCCCGCGCGCTTGATGTGGCGTGAGTCGCACATCATTCCTGACGACGATGCAGCGCGACATTAAGTTGGAGCGTAAAAATTGCAAGTTCCGAAACGTAAAAATTCGAAGTTTAAACGCGATATCCTATGCCCCGGCATTAAATCTGACGACGTCTCGCAAGTTTTAATTCGATAGAGTGTCATTCGTGACGACGATGCAGCGC
>NW_011954027.1:0-1003 GCF_000949405.1 Vollenhovia emeryi | reverse complement strand
TATATGTATATACAGGGTGATTCAGGAGGAAAGGTCAATATTTTGGGAGGTGATAGTATCGGTCATTTTGAGCAAAAATGTTCATATGAATATATGTCCTATTCCCCACTGTTTCCGAGATAGAGCTACTTGAATGTACCATTACAAAAGTATTGACAATAAAGAAATACTACGTACTATTTCTAATATTTATTGTTCAAGTGATTTTTTACAAATTATAATAAATTTTCAAAAATTCCACCGTTAACATTAATGCATTTTTCAACTCTTGTGCGAACATGGCGTGTTGCTCGTCTGAGTACATCGTGACGTTCCTTTATGCGAGCACTAGCATTCATTGGGTTTGTTTTCTGTTCCTGCACTGGTGAACTAGTGCAGTAAGCTAGAATGAGAAAAAATATGCTTGTCTTACTCCAATTTATTGCACTAGTTCACTAGTGTAGGAACAGAAAACAAGCCTATTATTTGAGCAGTTCGTCTCGTGTATTCACTTTTCTTCTGTAGACTTCACTCTTCATCCAACCCCATAAACAAAAATCCAACGGACTTAGGTCTAGAGACCAATTAATGGCACTGCCACGACCAATCCACCGATTAGAGAAAGTGGCGTTGAGAGAGAGAGAGAGAGATATACCATAATTTGTTTTTTAATGATATATTATGTTTAAAAAAACACTAATTAATACATTTTTCAGAGAATATAAGAGAATTAACAATCCTTTTTCAACAATATGTGCCTGCGTGCGTGCGTGCGTACTGCACACATTATTGAAAAAGGAATGTTAATTCTCTCATTTTCTCTGAAAAAATGTATTAATTCGTGTTTTTTAAAATATAATGAATCATTAAAAAACATTATTTTTAAGATAACCCTAAATACAAATATATTATTAATTTATATACTACGTAAAAAAAAGTCACGAGATAAGTCAAGAAGACCTCATTTTAACGTCTTTATGACGTCACAAAACCGTATTTGCCAAGAACCATAATGACGTCATCA
>NW_011954026.1:0-1003 GCF_000949405.1 Vollenhovia emeryi | reverse complement strand
TATACCGGTATTACCAGTATTATACCGACAGGAATCTCTCAGTATTAATGTTCTTACTGCCTTTTGTACCACTTACAATGTTATCTATATCAGATGCTATCGTTTCTATTAATTAAACTATCTTCTTTGTCTACTGGCGGTGGGCCCGTGGTTAAAGTTGTACTCGGCCCTGCTGTCAAATAGCCAGCGGATACAGGTGTTCCAGCTAAATAACAATCAAATACACACACACAATTGAATAATTTAAAAAAATACTCAGTTTTAAGCAATGCATTAAAGTTATTTACTTATATTATACCTGTAAGATAACCAGAACTGGTATTATTTGAAATAAACAGATCGTGCCGTTGATCCTTATACTCTGCCCATACACTCGACTTTTCCAGAATGGCATTAACTTTTTCACCAAGAAGTAAACTTTTCGCCATAGCTTTTAAAGCTTTTACTATTTGTGCTTTGGTTGTGGCAGGGTTTTCAACGATATCTAATCGGCCTTCCAATATATTCAAGAGATATGGTACCATTTCGGCGTCCAATGCCTATGCGGTAACAAAATAGTGCAAATCTCATCATGCAAGTCCTCTCTTTACATATTTACATCATTTACCAAGTAAAATATTTACCTGTTTGATAAGTCTATCTTCATTCGTTGAAAATAATCGATTCAGCGTCTCGCATGCTATCGCGATCATGTCCCTTCTCGATTGCATCGCGTGCTTTAATGGACTTATGCATTCCGTTTGGCATATAGATGAGATACAAATCTGAAGGTGAGTAAAATTGATCGAATAGAATTAGCAACGTAATTGCTAATTGCAGATCATTCTATGCAACTGATACAGGTGATCAACTCACCTCGCTTGTCGCTAATTGATGTAAAATCAATATAGCTGTCTTATATACCGAGGGCTGACTGTTATGAACAGCCATTTGACGACAAAGTCGCGGTATATGACCCAAGGACGGTACTTGGTCCGCTAAAATAGGTTGCGCTTGGAGTAAA
>NW_011954025.1:0-1003 GCF_000949405.1 Vollenhovia emeryi | reverse complement strand
ACCCATACTAGTGGAAGATGTTCCACTTCAAACAAGAATGGATATGTGGTTTCAACACGATGGATGCCCAGCGCATTATTCACGAATATCTCAAGAAGTTTTGAATCGAAACTATCCAGGTCGATGGATTGGACGAGGAGGTCCTCAAAATTGGCCCGCACGTTCACCCGATTTGACTTCTGCCGATTCTTTCCTGTGGGGAAGGCTAAAAGAGAGAGTTTACATGGATGTACCAACCACCCCAGAAAATATGCAGCAGCGAATTATCAATGAATGTGCCAACATTAGCGCAGAGACACTTATAAATGTCGGATTGTCTTTCAGACACAGAGTTGCAATGTGCATTAGAAACAACGGACATCATTTCGAACATTTCCTTCAATGAAACACTTGTGAGAGGCAAGGGGACTCAGAGTAATCAAGCACCCCGAGATAGTGAGAGGCAAGGGGACTCACAGTAATCAAGCACCCCGAGATAGTGAGAGGTAAGGGGACTCACAGTAATCAAGCACCCCGAGATAGTGAGAGGCAAGGGGACTCACAGTAAACAAGCACCCCGAGATAGTGAGAGGCAAGGGGACTCAGAGTAATCAAGCACTCCGAGATAGTGAGAGGCAATGGGACTCAGAGTAATCAAGCACCCCGAGATAGTGAGAGGCAAGGGGACTCACCAAAATCAAGAACCCCGAAGGGAACAAATTACTACTACGTCCACGTCGTTGTTCCTGGGTAAAGCTAAAAGTAGTCGAAGAATGCATTGCAGGAGGGTAAACGGTGTCACATGATAGCATTTTCAAAAATATCAAAAAATTTACTTTGAGGTTCCTAATCTGATGTGTATTTTTTTGAGATATTACCATTTTTCAACAATTTTCAACTCATTTTCATTTTTGCCGATTACAGCGCCTGTCTATCATGAAACGAAAAAAATGTCTTACAAAAGTAACATATTTTTTCACGGAGAATCCAAATCTGCAATAAAAAATAGGGGTTTCTATTTAAA
>NW_011954024.1:0-1003 GCF_000949405.1 Vollenhovia emeryi | reverse complement strand
TTTAATTTTGCACACTTTTTTTAAAAAAACTGTCAGCCGGCATAGGCTGACCCCCCTCCCTCTGACCACCCCCTCCCCCTGACCAACCCCCCTTCCCTCCCCCCAAGAACGAGTATAAAAGGACTAGCGCAACGCGAGGGAGCCATGGTGGAAGGGATAACATGGTGTGCTCAGTTCGACGGTGTCTCTCTCTAAATATCTGCGCTCTCCATCTCTTTTGTGGCTACAGTTTCCCAGGGCTACCAACTGTGAAAAATAAAATATTTAGTGTCGAAAAGTTGGTATGCTATAATCCATCCTTGTTTCATGTACTCTGTAATGCATCAGAGTTTCTCTTTCTAACCTTGATGATCTCTCTGATAAAACAAATATTTATAGCCCGCTACAGACGGTGCTATTTTTCCTGCTGGAGTGTTTGCAATCTAATAAATTAACATCGTTGCACCACTCAGCACTCAGGATTCCTAGTAATTTAGTAAATCGCGAGCAATCCAGCAGGAAAAATAGCGTCGTCTGCAGCGGGCTTAATAAAAAAATTTAATGAACAATGATAGTGTTAATAATCAAAATGAAATAAGTGAAAGGATTTCACCAGTATGATAAATACAAGTGTCATTAATTATTAAATTACTAACATGTTAAAAATATATTGATACATATGTAATATTAAAATTAGTAGTAAAAAATTAAATAAAATATACATATATTGCATTAATATAATTAATACAGCCGTAAAATAATAAATTGTTTGTAACAACCACAATTGTTTATAACCCAACATGATATAATATGAAAAATATACAGGATGAGGAAAAAGTACCGGACCGGTGAAATATCTCGAAAAATATAGAAGATACGGAAAAATCTTTCAGCCAATAATTGTACGATTTTAAAAGGGCTATATAATGTTAAAATAAATTTTCGAAAAAATTAATTTTTTATGGTTATATGGAGGTCGTCGTCATTTTTTTAAATGGAACTCCCTATTGTTTATTACACTATA
>NW_011954023.1:0-1003 GCF_000949405.1 Vollenhovia emeryi | reverse complement strand
AAAGAAAAAGAGAAAACAGGAGAAAGATAGAGACTTACCTTTATGGTAGGGAGATGAAATCTATAAAATACAAATTATTTTAAATATATATCTAAATATACAAATTCTGTTAATCAGACATCAGACAAATAAAACCTTTAATGTAATAAAATAAATACGAATAATTAATAACAATATTAATTTATCCAGGGTAGTCAATTTAAGTGTGGATCGGAGTAAAAGTTGTTTGTCTCAAAGGAGCCTATCCATTGGAACCAAAATTGATTGATTCCTATCTTCACATTCTGAGGGGGAAGGGGTAACTGAAATCTTCAATAAAAACCCTTATTTTTTACTGCAGATTTGGATCAGGGAATGGGGGTGGGGGTGGGGGTTCCATTTTGGTTTCGATGGATAGGCCCCTTCGAGACAAATAATAATTTTTACTCCGACCATTTTGTTGATCCGATGTTTAGTTTTCGAGATATTTCCAGGTCCACACTTAAATTGACCACCCTGTATACTAAAACAATTCAGAAAATCTAATTAACCCATTCGAACTATTTTTAATGTATTTCTTCTGTATTGGTCTTACACCTTATCAACACTATATATCTGAACCAACACACAGAAGGAGTAAATGTATCTAAATTATCTTTCTTTATATTTACAATAATCATTAAATTGTAACAACGACTTATTTTTATACTAAATCAAGACATATTATCTACCCAGTGAGAAATGATTCGTCGATCGACGTCGAAACGACGTCGAATCGACATCGACGCCATCGAATTGACATCGATTCGATATCATTTCGACGTCGATCGACGAATCATTTTTCACTGGGTAAGCCAACCAAATGGTGCAGTAGCTATTGAAACATGCATAGTTGAATTAAAAAACAGTCTGGTTAGTAAAATCCTAAAATTTGAGAACCTGTTAACTCGCGTACTCACGTAAACTACACGGTTTGTCTTGCTCGCGCGGTCAAGCTACGCTCAGTACCAGCGTTAAGGTGGGG
>NW_011954022.1:0-1003 GCF_000949405.1 Vollenhovia emeryi | reverse complement strand
TAGTGCGCTCCGTAGTTTTTCGGTGTCTAGGTGTATTAATGCCTTGAGCTCGATGTGTAAACATCGAATTCAAAGTACATAATGTCATCGTAGGTAACCTCGGTAATGTCGGTAATTAGTCACGTCAGCAGCGCCAATGCCACGTTGCGACAGAAAAGTAAAAAGGATTTTTCCCCCTCAACTGGCCTGGTCGACGACGACGACGACGACGATGACGTTTTAAAAATTACACGAAAATTCAGACCCTTTGCATTGCAATATCTCTACTTATGGGGCAGGTAGAAGACAACTAAAACACTTTTATTATGCAAATCGTACCCAATCTATCGATTAAGCGTAGTCTCAACTTCGTCGGATCGGCCGTTGTTGAGATCCGAGTCAGTGAGGGAATGCTGGAGTGATTCTGCACTTTTGGAATTTGCTCCTAGAACTGTCAATTCGTGAACACATTTGTATAATATACAAATTATATGGGTTTTGTGTACGAACCGTCAATGTTCCACTAATCGGACTAAATCAGAGAACAGCATGGTATCATTGATATAAAGTTAGTAATTTAACAAACAATCTAATCGCTTGAATAAGTTATAGGTTACCTAACCTATAACACAGGGACCTAATGAGACAGTAACGAGTAACGAGGTATAAATAAAAAAAAGCCTTTACGTCTCGTGCACCACGCGACCGCGCATCATGGAACGCAAGAAGGCTCCGTACAAAATCTTCGATTATTCCCTGGCGTTTAATATCACACAATCGGTCATTTCGAGGTTCTCTCTCGTAAGAGGGTCCTCCAGCAAGGGAGGACCCACCCCCCCCCCCCGCGCTTGCGTACGGGTGCCGCTATCGAATAGCCCCGGTGTAGCCCCTGCCTGTCGTAAGAGGCGACATAAAGGGGAGGAGAAAAAGAGGAAAGCAAGGGGGGGAAGCGCGAAGGCCCGCCAGACCAACGGCGGGCCGGGTGCGGGGGGCGGTGCGGATGTAATGACTCTGTCAATTCCCG
>NW_011954021.1:0-1003 GCF_000949405.1 Vollenhovia emeryi | reverse complement strand
CCCTGTATATAATACATAAAATGACAATCAATTGAGATATATTGCTATATTCTTAGGTCTAGACGACTTTTTAATTATGATTTTTTATGAATCGATCTTTTTCAGTTTTCGATTAATCGTTAAAATATTTTATATCGAGGATATGACATACGTTTTTTTTGGTTACTTAGTCGTAATCGAAAAATTTAATTTGTATATCATTTTATTTGATAGACAAATTTATTAGAAATGGCAAATGTTGATAATTTTGAAGATTTTGAAGAGACAAATGATTTAAAAAAATGTAAGTTTCATTATTTAAAGATATTCTAATAGACATTTTATTTAAATCTATATGAAATAATTTAATTAAAAATTTATTGATTACAGTACTTGAGGATAATATGGATTATGTGTTGAATCAAGCATATGATGAATATCTCAATCGAAAATTAAATGAAGAAGTTGAAAGCAAAGCAGAAATATTTAATAAAAAGGGAAAGCGTAAGCGTAAGGCGGTTATGGAAACTGAAGATCCGAAGAGGTGTAAATAAAACATATTTATAATAATGCAATATGATAATACCAGATTAACTTAAATATATAAATTCTTTGATTAAATATATTATAAAAACTTTCTGTTGAATTTAATCGATTTACCGAGATTGAATTGGATTAGTGCGTGAGTAGTGTGTGTGTGGTTTTTAAGTTTTTTAATAAGCGGATAATTAGTTTTGGGAACAAATAAAAATTAATTTTGAAAATTAGAAATTTATACTTTTTTTTTGTCATGAGGTGCGCACTGAAAAAGTATTTGAAAAAATTCGCGCACACGCGAAAGAGAGAGAGAGAGAGAGAGAGAGAGAGAAAGAGGGGGAGATAGAGAGATGGAGGAGGAGAGACATAGAGGCAGGGAAATTTTGCAAAGAGAAAATTTAATAATACCTCCGGGAGCTAAATCTATAATTAATTTCAGTAAATATATTATAAATCACGAGTAAACGGTAACGGGGATTGGATTGAT
>NW_011954020.1:0-1003 GCF_000949405.1 Vollenhovia emeryi | reverse complement strand
AAAAAGCCATCAGAATAATAAAATCATTATAACACTCTGTGCACCGACACCTAAATGTCTCGTCGGAAACTGTTTCCCTGTGACTTTATATCTGACAAGACATTTAGGTGTCGGTGCACAGAGTGTTATAATGATTTTATTATTCTGATGGCATTATATTCAATTTATATGTACTACGACTTGTCTCCTATCTTTTGCTGCAACAATTGATAAGGTCAGCATAAGTCTTACTTGATAAGGGCTAGTATTACTGGCCGAAACGTCGTAATCTACTAAATAAAGAGATTTGCCAGCCTAGGTCGATTATATTCATTGAGTATATGTTTTTTAATTAGTACTGAAATGGATTATTGTACAACATTACAACATATGAGTATGCCTAACAGTAAACTAACCAATCACAATCACTCGAAGCAACTCTTTCTGAAAACATGTAGGGTTATACAGGGCGTCTGATGCTAAAGTAGCCAACTTGAAAATAGTGCACTGAAAAAACTTTCTGGTTGAATATGGACGAATCAGATAAATCCTAAAGGAATTATCTGATTCGTCCATATTCAACCAGAAATGTTTTTCAGTGTGGTAGATTGGGTTAAACTGAGGAGAAATATCATGTGCCGCGGTACAGAAGTAACAATATTTATCGAATAATACACGTTTGAGCGAATGAGGATGCAGGAGACGGTAGGCCGGACTCGGAAGGCATTTAAAAAAATCGATCGATGAGCGGGAGGTGGAGCGACGCGCGAGATACTGTTTATGTTTCGGGTCGCCCGTCGCTCGCGCTCGCTGCCGCGCTCGCCGCCCGCGCCGCGCTCCCCGCCGGGCCTAGGTTTTTTTCCACCACGGTGTATCTCGCGCGTCGCTTCACCACGCGGCACATGATTTTTTCCTTAGTTTAACCCAATCTACCACTATTTTCAAGTTGGCTACTTTTGTATCAGACACCCTGTATAAAGCTCAACTATTTCGAAAAAAACTGTGAAAATAAATTGTAAAACAA
>NW_011954019.1:0-1003 GCF_000949405.1 Vollenhovia emeryi | reverse complement strand
TCCACGACGGGGGTTGGAAGACGCACAGGTCACGCCGCCGGCGTCGTGAGCCGTGTAACAATCGGAATGAGGCATCCGGAGAATGACATGTTACAGTAGACAATTGGTTATGGACATTGAGCTTATAAAGACTTGATCTACCTCCGAGGCATAATCACGGTCGGTGCGCCGGGTATGGTCACGCGGCAGGATGATCTGTATCCGTGACCGGTAGGATACATAATTTGCAGATCGGGCGCACGTACTCCGAGGCGGCGGTTTTAATGGTGACTACGCGAGTCAGACCGTCAGAGCCGGAATGAAGTCGAACGACTCGACCAAGCTCCCATTTGCAGGGAGGTAACAACGGGTTGCGTAATAAGGCAGTTGTCCAATGGTCACCGGAGGTTGAAGTTTGCGCCACTTGTTACGCTGTTGCAGCGTATTCACATAATCCGTCGTCCAAAGTTTCCAAAATCGTTCTGTTATATGGCGAACGATTTGCCAGCGTGATAGCCGATTTTCGGCGAGATTGAGCACTGACGGCTCTGGAGGAACAGTGATGGTAGAACCGACCAAAAAATGTCCTGGAGTCAGGTATTGAGTATCATCAGGATCGTCAGAGATAGGAGCAATCGGGCGCGTGTTAAGACACGCCTCGATTTGACACAAGAGGGTCGAACACTCCTCGAATGACAACGTGTGACTTCCTAACACGCGACGCAGGTGATGCTTCACGCTGCGGACTCCAGCCTCCCAGAGCCCACCGAAGTGAGGAGCGGACGGCGGAATAAAGTTCCACGTGATACCGTCGCTCGCGGTGCTATTCAGAAAATTCGGATCGCGCAACGCACCTCGATAGGCCGTCGCTAACTCCTTATCGGCTCCAACGAAGGTTGTGCCGTTATCTGAGTACATGGATTGGGGGAGGCCCCGGCGCGAGCAAAATCGCGCAAAAGCGCTTATGAACGCAGGAGTGGAGTAATCGCCTACCAACTCTAAATGAATGGCGCGTGTCGCTAGG
>NW_011954018.1:0-1002 GCF_000949405.1 Vollenhovia emeryi | reverse complement strand
GAAAATATAAACGAAATGTTAAATTTAGATAGTCGAGAGAAGGAACATAAAATCCTTCCCGAAATGCTAGATCCTCAAATCCTTGGAGGGGGAAGTTACCAAACCTCTCCAGAAATTTTAATAAATAGTAGAATTGTAGACGAAAATTTCCAAATTCCTCTAACATATTCTACCTCCGTCGATTGCAAGGAGGAAAGTAACCAACCCTCACTATGCAATGCGACTCAATCCCATTTAGGAGAGCAGAAAGAAAATAACTCCCTAAATCCTTTAGAAAAAATCGAAATTTCCACAAAAGGAAATTATAATAAAAATTATAACAGAAGTGGAACTTCTCATACTATTGCTGAAAATTTAACAGAAGTACGATTACATCATCCTAACGATATTCAAAGAAAAATCAAACCATCCTCAAAGATCTTAGCAATTACGCATAACCACTCTCAAGAAATGATAGAAAACCTTATGCGTAAATCTAAAACCAAAAATGAAACAAAACAAGAATCGCCAAATAACGATACACTCAACTACACTCCATATGAGTGCTTTGCATTATTCGAAGTACCTGAGAAAGATCGATTTAAACAAATTATAGAATTATTGCGCTTAGAGCATTTGAAACTACAAGAAAAAGAGAATATAATAAAGCTTATAACTAAAAGCCAGGATAGATTTCATATTCCTGGAGAGGAGCTAACTGCCACTCATGTATTACAACATCAAATTCCTACTACAGATGATCGGCCCATAAATACTCGACAATACAGATTCCCACAAACTCATAAAGAAGAAATAAACAAACAAGTGGAAGAATTACTGAAAGGAAATATTGTAAAACCTTCGGTGTCACCATACAATACGCCCATCTGGATCGTACCTAAAAAGGAGGATTCGAAAGGAAATAAGAGATGGAGAATGGTTCTAGATTTCCGAGCACTCAACGACAAGACTATTGGAGACGCATATCCTTTACCGAATATCGTAGATATATTGGATCAATTA
>NW_011954017.1:0-1002 GCF_000949405.1 Vollenhovia emeryi | reverse complement strand
AAATATACAAATTATATTAAACATATCATAAATAAAGGTTAAAAAATTTTTTTAATTACTTTTTAGTATAAATATTTAACGTAAAATAAATGTTTAATGAATATTAAATAAATATTGCTTATAACATTTTCACAAACGAATGTACGAATATTAAAATAATAGATAAGTAACATTACAAACATATTTTTTCTAACTTGCTTTTAAATAAATAATTAATATAGAATAAACGTTTAATAAATGTTAAATAAATGTTGTTTACAATATTGTTGCAAACAAATAATTAATAATTGTGAGCAAATCATAAATACATAATAAATAAAGATTGCAAAAATATTATTTTTAAGTATATATTTTTTAAAATACATACTTTTTAAATATATATTTTTAATGTAAAATAAATATTTAATAAATTTTAAATAAATGACAAATAAACATTTAAAAGATTTTTTGTTAAATTACAATTTTAAATTAATATTTAATGAAAATAAAATATTTAATAAACATTTAATTAATATTTTTATTAAAATCAATTGAACAATATAAAAATAAATAAAAAAATTAATGGGGGGGGTAAAGATGGCGAGGAGAAAAGAGGTTGGTGAAGGAAGGCGGTGAGAGAAGTGAGATGTAAAGGTGGAGGGTGAAGAAGAAGGAGGAAGTGAGAGTGAGAGGAACGAGAGAGGAACCAGAGGACATGGAGGCGAGAAGAATAGGCGGAAGGCGGAGGAGAAATCGAAGCGGAAAAAGTGTAGCGGCAATGAGTCGGCGATTCTGGACTAAGGAAGGAGGAGGAGGAGAGGGGAGCGAGGAAAGAGCGATGGAAGGAGGAACGGGAGAAGAATTGGTGGGCAGGAAGGCGAGAGAAAAAAGGGAAAAGTGAAAAGTGAAGGAGAAACGGGAATGGAGAAGATGAGATGGCAGGAATCGGCAGTCTTGGAACGAGGAGAGAGGAGGGACGAGGAGCGAGGAGAGAGGAAGGAAGAGGAGCGAGCATCGATATAA
>NW_011954016.1:0-1002 GCF_000949405.1 Vollenhovia emeryi | reverse complement strand
TAGACATCGAGATTAAAACTACTATATCATATGAGGTGTGCTGGGTCATTGATCATCGATCGATGACCGATATCGATTCTGTAAGAAATATAGCAGCCGCGACTCTACGAGAAGTTGTGTGATTTGTACTTTGGTAAAACATTGATTAAAATATTAAAGGGGTTGTCCATTAGTACAAAAGTTTGCTTTTATGAAGTTTGCGAGAACTTTAGTTACAACTAGTAAGAATATTCTTAAAGTCGCCAGCAGTAATTAATAAATTAATAACATCGGTGATTTTTGTCGACCGTGTCTGGCAATTAAAATTCTTATTGCGAAAAATATTACCCCAGCCAGGATTCGAACCTGGGACCTCCCTACAATCCGTGACGGCCGTGACTGGGGCACAGCCCCAGTGGTCAAGCTGGCTAAGACGCCCGTCACGGATTGTAGGGAGGTCCCAGGTTCGAATTAATTTAGTTACAACTTTGTTTTTTCCTAAGATTTATGAGATTTACTTCAACAATACTGTGATAAAATATTTTATTTACTTCGATAAAATATTGATAAATTTTTTTTACATCGGTTAAAATATTTTTGCACAACAGAATGGAGATTGTTCTGATATCTTAATTATTAAAATAAACATTGATTTAATTTGATTATATATACATACTTCATTTATTATTTCCTGCAATATTTATCTAAGAAGATAAAGATCGATTTGACGTCGACTAGATGTCGACTAGACGTCAATAAATTGTTCTAGCTTCCTAAATGTAATTTTTTACTGCGTTAAACTATATCGTTAAATTTTCTTTCTGCGTATCATTTCATATATATAAAACCATAGGCAGAATATCGATATGTGATCGACGTCGAATCGATTACACAGTTTGAATCGACAAGACATCGACATCAGTGACAAAAAGAGATCGATGTCGATTTTAATTTCGATTTCATTTCGAACACGCATATCGACGTCGATTTGATGTCGGATCGACATTTTTTGTCTCACTGGGT
>NW_011954015.1:0-1002 GCF_000949405.1 Vollenhovia emeryi | reverse complement strand
GTGCACCACCTTATGCCCCCCTCAGGACCATACAACTTTTGTCTGAAACATTTCTCTCGATCTGGCTTACTTGACGAAATATTTCCGATTGTCGATTAAAACGGACCACCCTGTATATAAACCATCATGGTGGCTCTTTGAAGAGATAAATTTTCTAGACCCGTATATTACACAAAGGAAAGGAGAATCTTCATTAACAGTGAGCAAATATAAAGTTTCAAATATTAAACTATACAAATATTTTTATGAAATATTAAAATGATATTTTATTTGCAGATCTCAAAAATTCAGCCAGAAAACATGGAATTGATAGAAACAATATGTGAGGACAACGAAGTCTTACAATTTTTAGATGTTCAAAATATTTTCAAAGCGAAAGGTAATAATAGTGTGACGAAGGCGACAGGGAAGGCGCAAGCGCGAGAGAGAACGCACTACCGGGTGCGAGTGAGAGCGCGATATCGGCGCGGTTGCCATGGCACACAGCGCCTTCTCCTGCCGTCTCTACTCCGCGCGCCTATACTCTGGACTCCAGAGTCTGGAGGGTATAAAAGCCCTCCGGAGCTGGCGGAATCAGTTCAGTCTTCACTCGGTGCTCCGATAAATAAAATCGTATAAAATCGTGTTAGAGTATATAAAATGGTATAGAGGCATATAAAATTATATAGCATCACATAGAAACGTATAGAATATAATGTCATATATAAAAACCATATTAAATCATCAAATAAAATCGTGTAAAATCACATAAAATCGTGGAAAATCACGTGAAAGTATACGGAACAAAATCACGTAAAATCATATAGCACAGTGTTAAATCAGATAATAAAATTCTGTCAGATCTCCACTTACTAGGTCATGTACTTACAGCTGACAGGTTTATGGACGAGTTTTTCCTTCGTCGGCGGAAACTTACTGAATAATGTTAGTAATAAATATACACATGGGGGATGGTCGGGGATAGCCACTCTTTTATATATTTTTAGTAGCTATAAGAGTAGG
>NW_011954014.1:0-1002 GCF_000949405.1 Vollenhovia emeryi | reverse complement strand
AAGCGCAAAATAGTACAGGACTTTTCTGTTTGTCTTAGTCCCCTCTATCTTCCCATGACCGGTGTTCAATATGTTGCGTAGCACCCTGTATAAACACTAGACACTATACCTGTTAATAACTGGTAACTCGCTAGGATCGGCGTTCTCATTCACTGAGATCGTTTTGTGTTCGTCACTTTTATCACCGTTGAGATTTTCCATAACACCCTGTAATATACATAGATCAATTTTTTGTCGGACAAGAGCTGCGTTCGGTATTGCAAATCTAGGACGTCGGAGTGCTCGCTTCAGTGAACGAGAGAAGGAAGAGGAAGAGCACTTCGACACTTAAGATTAGCTATGCTGAACATAAGAGGACTATAAAAACACATTGCACGTTCGTATACTTACTTTGTTTGTTATTACGAAAGACCCAAAAGGATCGATTGCACTACACGGTTCTCGGACTGAGTCAATTCGAGATCTGTCACAAGAGTTATGGTTAATCAACTTGCAATCATCACGAGACACGTTATTAAATAAATTGGCACAAAGGTTAGGTTCATTCTATTTATCGGTATAAGTCGGTAACGTCAGTCACGTCAGCCGCGCTTGCGAGCGCCACGTGCGGCAGAAATATGAAAAGGAATTCTAGCCGTTGACGACGACGAAATTCCGTACTACTTTTCCCTCCGACAAACAGTTATCGAGATATCATAAGCTAAACATTGAAAAAGTTATAAATTTTCTCTTGAATATCTAAAAAAATATTAGGCAAATAAAAAAATGTTTTAGACAAAAGTTGTTCATATTAATTAGTAGAATAAGATAGTGTAATTAACAATAGAGGGTTCCATTTAAAAAATTGAAGGTGACCTTTACGTGACCTTCAAGCAACTATTCAAAGTCAAATTAATGACACCATCTTATGTCACCCTTGAAATCAAACAACTTTTGTCTAAAACATTTTTCACGAAAATGCATATTTTTCCAAATTAACACCTGATGCGGTCGCTCTGTAAC
>NW_011954013.1:0-1002 GCF_000949405.1 Vollenhovia emeryi | reverse complement strand
TAGGGACGCCGGTACCACGCTACAAAACAAAAAGCGGAAGCAGATGCACGAGAAGTCGAACCGGCCTGCACGTGGGGTGATTTCGCTTGCCCTTTAGGTGATTTATGGACAGACTCTGTGATTCCATCTACTTGACCTATTCACCTCGTTACAAAGGATAATGTATTCATGAGTGGCCAACCTTAGCCGCGTTAGCTTCTATTGAACCACGTTTCGCGAAAGCAAACGTGAAAAAATAGCCTCCGATTTCAAAGATTCAAAGCTTTGAGTCGCGATTGTGCCCGAATTTATGGAAGTACCGCCTATATTTCTTTCTTAAGGGTGTCCCTGTCGTTTCGTATCCTTTTCGTGCGGAGAGAAAATTTAGAAAACGTTCCGTCGGAACTGATCTTACAAAGTCCGCCGGGTGTCCGTGTCCGCATATTAACTTTTACGAGTACGTACGCATAATGTTTGTCATTTCCCGTCGAACGTTACTCGTGGCTACGTGTGACGTCTGTTCTTGGCCGTGACAAGAAAGTTACGCATCAAGTGCCTAGTCAAGAGTGCTCTTCCGGCAATGTTTTGCATCGACGGCGGTAAAAGAAAGCATTGGCACTTGCTGAAGAGTATACTTCAAACGGATTAGTTGGCGCCAGTGAATTCAATGGTTTCCGTTCGCTAGTCGGCAAACCGGTTTTATCATATCTGTACACTATCTTCTCTATGTATTCCATTTTTGTTTACACACACACACACACACACACACACACACACACACACACACACACACACACACACACATATATATATATATATATATATATATATATATATACGTACATATGATATTTCTATTATACATATTTTAAATATCGATTTTATTTTCTGCCTCGTCCTCGAAATACGAAATATAAAATAATATCTAACAATAAGATATAAAAGTGATAATGTCAATTTCGTGAACTTACGTGTACTTTCGAAAATCCTCAAGTTTTTCAATTTATTTCCTTACCCACATAG
>NW_011954012.1:0-1002 GCF_000949405.1 Vollenhovia emeryi | reverse complement strand
CCCACCGGAGATAATATGCAGAGTAATTAATGAAAAGGGTACTAACCTTTTCTTCCAACCTTTCTTGTTGGAAGGTCTGCGACGACTTAGAGACAGTCTATTACCATGAATTGGCATAATACTGGATACGTAAATGTTATTCTAATAATGCACGAAAACGACAGAATACACCTGTACAAACACCGTACACCTTAGAAAACCTGCACCAAGAGAAAACGCGTTACTTCGCGTTTTACTCGTCACGATATCTCTGTCGAGGATTGTTGACACTATCCGTCTCACTCTACGATCGTCGGTTGCTATATAGCGCGGACTGTTGCGTGCCAACGTTATGTTGACATCTACGCGAGCACGTGGCATCAACGCGGCCAGCGCAGCGCGCAGTCAGTACCATGTCGACTAGCCGAGGAAGAAGAGGTAAGTTTAATAAAAAATTCTAAAAGAGAGCGAGCATGTGAATGAGTGAATGAGTGGAAGAGCGAGCAGTACGGGGATTCTGTAACTTGCTATCGATGCTCTTCGGTATCGTTAGCGACAGCCAGTGGCAAAGACGATCCTCGAAAGAGACGCAGCTTTTCATAGGTTATCGCTAAACGATACCGAAGAGCCTTGAAGGCTCATCTAGACGACAAGGCGTAAGGCGCGGCGCAAGAGCGCGAGCACAGGCGCAAGAGGATTTTTCCCGATCGTAGGGTCGTGGCGCAGCGGCGCAAGCGAAACAAACTAATTTTATTTCCAATGCCTACGCCTGAGCTCTTGCGCCGTGCCTTACGCCTTGTCGTGTAGACGAGGCTTGACAACAAGTTACAGAATGCCCGTACAGGACACTGAGCGAAGAGAAAAGCGATCGAGCGAGCGAATGAGTTCGTGAGTGAATAAGTGAATGAGTGAGTGAGTTAGGGAATGAGCGAGTGTCAGAGAGAGATAGATAGATAGATAGCTAGATAGATAGATAGATAGATAGAGAGAGAGAGAGAGAGAGAGAGAGAGAGAGAGAGAGAG
>NW_011954011.1:0-1002 GCF_000949405.1 Vollenhovia emeryi | reverse complement strand
TTAATGTAATATTACTTCTAGATTTTTTAATATCATTAATAATAATAGTATATTTATAATAATAATAAAAACATTTTGATTCTTTTAAATAGAGTGTATATCTACATATATGAGATGAGCTGCAGGTAATAAAATTTGTTATCTGAAATACAGATGTACGTAATATGAAGTTAATAATTATCTAAGATTATTTGTATATAGTTAACAATTAACTTCATATTATGTACATCCGTATTTCAGATAATAAACTTTTATTATCTGCTTTATTATCTGCACCTGTTCCATATAGGCTGATGGCAGACAACTATCCGTAAGCGCTTAAGACTGACGTAGCCGTAGACTTAAGGTAAAGCAGAGAAAAACATAAGCCGTAAGGAACATGTGTTCTACGGCTTACGTTTTTCTCTGCCTTACCTTAAGTCTACGACTACGTCAGTCTTAAGCGCTTACGGATAGCTGTCTGCCATCAGCCATAACCTATAAATAATATCTTTAAGATATTACCGATTGATGCCGTTTAGATTCTATTTTGTTAACCTCTTTTAGATATCTGTAAGACATCTACTGGGTGGCTATATTTGTTTAGCAATTTGATAACTCTAAGTTGACGTATTGTCAACTGAAAAAGGATTACCATATGCTGGCAATTTGATATCGGCTACAAGTTATCTTATAGTTACATTTCGGACATAAATACGTTATCCGCCAAGCGGACATAAGTGATACTATTTGCCATCCTAAAGGTATCTTTTCGGTAAATGTGCATAAAAAGACCCCACCTTCCGATGACCTTGATCTTGACATATGTTGTCAAGGACACCCTCCTGAGTAACTCTTAGAAGTTTTTAGCCGGCGGTCGTTATTCGTTAGAAAGTTATTAACAAAAAAGTTTGGGGTAATTGTGCATAAAAGCGACTTCCTCTCCGATTCGCTTGATTTTTAAATATGTTGTTGGGGATGTCTTCCCGAGTCATTTCATATATATATATATATATATATATA
>NW_011954010.1:0-1002 GCF_000949405.1 Vollenhovia emeryi | reverse complement strand
TACAACTTTAGTGTTTAACATGTTTTTCTATCTTGGATATTTAAAAAGTTATTCAGGGATTAATACGAAGTACCGTAAATTTCAATCCTCATAACTCCAAAAGTACTTAACGAAAACGAACTTTATTATATCGTTTTGGAAAGCTATTGAAATAAGCTACAAGAATATGTAATGAAAAAGGAGGGTTCGGAATAAAAATTTGAGGTTGATCTTTAGATAACCTTGATAAAGCTATTCAAGGTCAAACTGATATTGCTATGAAATGCGGCAGTAAAAACGATACAACTTTAGTGTTTAACTTTTTTTTCTAGCTTGAATATTTAAAAAGTTATTCTGGAATTTAAACGAAAATATGCATATATATGTATGTATAAAGTGAACCGTTGCACCGATTAACGTCAAATACAATACCAGCGATCTCGTAATCACACTCAATAAATGTGCCAAAGTAGAAGGCGGTATCTCAAAAATTGCGGACGTGAGAGCGCGAATAAAAAACGGCCACATACACACACACACATACATTTTTTAAAAATTGTTTTTTGAGTTTTTAAAACATTTTAAACCCATTGGCAATGAAAACTGGAAAAAAATTTTTCGCATGAAAACAAAGCTTCCTCTATGAGGAAGCAATAAATAATGTGAAATATAATAAATAAATAAAATATCTACAAATTAATATACCTACAAATTGCGATGTATATTTTGCACAACACGTAAACAACGCTGCTTTATTGTATAATGTGTAAGCTTTTTAATAAATTTTATTACTTTTGCTTCCTCATAGAGGAAGCTTTGTTTTCGTGAAAAAAATTTTTTCCAGTTTTCTTTGGGAATATGTTTAAAATGTTTTAAAACGTAAAAAAAATATATTTTTACAAAATGTCTGTATGTGTGTATGTGTGTATGTGTGTATGTACGCTCATTCGAATGTTTGTGGTTGCTCTAACTTCCGTAAATTTTGAGATATCGGGCTAATTTTTTTTTTAAATCGAGAATGGT
>NW_011954009.1:0-1002 GCF_000949405.1 Vollenhovia emeryi | reverse complement strand
TTTATTATTATTAATTTTTTATTTTTTTATTTTTTCATGTTTAAATATGACTCAATCAATAACATCAGCATCATTGTACATATAATAACTAAAATTTTTTTAGGTATATCGGCAAAGATGCAAGAGTACCTTTATCACTGTGCAATGTACCGTCCCTGAACGCGCGAACTTTAGACTACCTGATTTGTCTATTATAAATGCTTCCCATTTGAAAAGTATTATAGCCTCGACATTTTCGTATTAGGATTTTCGTCTTACTTTTTGCTCAGAAATACGCTATTAAAATTTCGGTCACGAGTTGCGGTACACCCTGTATATAATTGAAAATTCGTAAAACTATAAAGTTTCAGTCTCTTACCATTGTTGCATCCTTCGAAGGGTTTTTTATCTGGAAAATATGTATTTTTTATTACAATTGCGATTAACCCCTGGTCTACAATCTTCCTTTAAGGTTGTTCTACATTAATAGCATTTTCGACTGGACCAGGATTAATCGCTCCGGAAGCGATTAATGACGTCACGAGTTTTGTTTTCTAGGTTACTAGACAAATAACCCAAATGCAACCCATGTTCGACCCATACCATTGCGAATTGATCCATCAGTGCTAAGTTAAGGTACGTTAGGTTACAATCAGGTTATACGTGCGTGTTTATTGTGGAACAAAGTATTCTTTGATGATAATAACGCGTAAGCGTACCAATAAACTTTTCGATTTTATCATAAAATTGACAAGAATATTGTAACTAGAACCTAACCCAGGTTCATAACCCATTTTCGGTCGAACATATGTTCCTAGTATCTTCGGGTTAATCGCTCCGGGAGCGCTAAAACCATAGACATAGTATATCTAGACTGCTGGTTGGCGGAGTGGGGGTAGAGCTCACGTAGAAAAGGATGCACTCTGTTTCGTGTCTGTGCGTTCTCTCTCGCACACGCGAAAAGAGGGGATAAGGGGAAGCAGTTACTAACCTGTGCGAGAGAGAACGCACAGACACGAAACA
>NW_011954008.1:0-1002 GCF_000949405.1 Vollenhovia emeryi | reverse complement strand
AAGGAGGTTGGTAACCCAGAGCAAAGTAGTAAGAATCATATACAATTTTTGTAAAATGTTAGTGGCAAAATAATGCATTGAGTGTGTGAGTTTCAAATGATTTGACCACTTAGTTTTCGAGATATTTAATTTCAAAGTTAGGGTCTTATACATGGATATTTATGGGCGCTATGAATGCAAACGTGATTACTAAAATAAAATAAAGAGATACAACAGTAAAATAATATATTAAAACTACTCAAGTTTTAGAGTAATCTTTTAAGAATAACTACAAAAAAAATGAAAATTTTTTACCACATGGTTTAAAAGATACAATACAAAACATAGACGAAAACACACAACTTTTTCCTGAATGTACGAGTCACGTGAAAAATGTGGCAACAGCGCACGGATCAATCGGTTTTCGTCTGCTAGACATTTTTACATACATTCATACACGTGTACATTTGTGTTTGTGTGTGTATAATATTAAGTATATAATAAATGAACTTTCATTATTTAATAAATAGTAATTAATTAAAAATAATTGTTATTAAATGGTTAATTTTGTAAATAAATTAAAACAAATGTGTTTTTATATATGTATATATAAATTTCTTATTTATTTTATATAATAGAATAAATTTTTGAAAGTTGTAATAAACATAAAATAATTTTTTATTATTTAAATAATAATGCAACACATAATACAAACAATAATGTAATACATAATATGAACAATAATATAACATACAATATATGTAATATCTAAATACTTTGGGTTTTCAAATACTGCAAAATATTATTTAATATTTTTTTTGTTTTAATTAATTGCGGTTTTCCATTTTTGCTTTTCTGTAATAATTGGATTGCATCTTTTTCGCTCTTTTTGTAGGTCATTATCAGTAACTCATAAGAAATATTATTTTCAGCTAATCTTTTCTTCATTCCAGTTGAAATAACACCGTTAAGAGATTCTAAAGTTTTTATTGTTTTTGCAAGTTGTGTCGATTTTTGCGAGGT
>NW_011954007.1:0-1001 GCF_000949405.1 Vollenhovia emeryi | reverse complement strand
TATTTGGCATATACTCGTACATACACATCCTACAATATTGTTAATTCAATGTCGACATCTCAGAAAGTTTTCAGAAATAGAAATTCAAATTACAAAAAATTAAAAATAAATTACAAATGTTTTTATGTAGGCAACAACAACTCCATTATCAACAACAACTACATCATCAGAAAGTATTGCTTCATCATCTTTAGAAAGTGCCTCTACTGCTAATGAACATTATAATATTAATGTAAAAGTAAGTATGTTTGTTTATAATGCACATGATTAAATCACTTTGTGTACGTATTTTTGTCATCGTTTTTACTTTTTATCACACATAGTGAATGAAAGTAATGTAATCATCATTTATGCTTTCTAAAAATTTCAACATATTCTATTATAGCCCCTGCATGAATTACTTAATGCGACGCCAAAGAGTAGATGTGTTCTAAAATATTATGAAGAAAAGAAAGAACTTTTAGAGGAGCACACAAAAATAATAATTGACACTATCGTTGACAATTTTTTACACGATGAGAAACATTGTATTAGCCTAAGAGAAATCAACAAATATGCAGAGGAAATTACAGAATTGTTTCCGTCAGAAAAAAAGGTATTTATTAATAATATAGTAGCAAATCCAAAAAGCATAAAAATATTCCTCTTAGGAACAAAAACGATTAATACTTCGAAGTATTATTCAACGATTGTTGAATAATAAAAGGCATTCGAATCATTTGAAGAATATTGGCAACAACGCAGATGAATTTTTACAACTGTTTCCTCTTGAAACAAAAGTAGGTACATGCCTACATATTATATGTGCACTATTTCTAAAACTGTTTTCATAAAATACTCCTGCATGCTCCAATTACACCTGGTGCAGTCCAATCAAGAACGATAAGTATTAGTTATTTTAATTATTTAAGGCTCCTGGTCACTCGCTGCGGTATGTCGAATCGTGACGTCAGAGGCGAGAAATGACCTGAGAATTCTTGCATGCTATTTCCAAATAAAAA
>NW_011954006.1:0-1001 GCF_000949405.1 Vollenhovia emeryi | reverse complement strand
GGTTACCTTTGGTCTGTTCGTTATCGCTGCATTACTGCACTAGTGCAATTAACTAACTGCACTAGTGCAGTAATGCAGCGATAACGAACAGACCAGACGCCATTTTGCGTCAACCCTTGCCAGACTCTTACTACAGGGACTCTAGTCTGTTCTAGGAAGACGTCGTGCGCTTGCCTTTCTCAAGGCACGCACCGAGGCCGAAATAATTGCCATCCTGCCCCGTCGACATCAGCGGAATTATTATTGTTTCTTTTTATATATATACTGTGTATTCCTTCCCTTTTCAGCGGGATTCTTCACTGGTGTCGCGAGTGCGGGGGGGCGGTTTTCTTGTGCTCGATTAGTGCCCTTATGAAAAAATACACTCGATCATACGTTGACGGTCCGAAATAACCATCAAATTGAGTGTAAACCTTCATGAAACACTCGATTATGAAGGTTTACACTCAATTTGATGGTTATTTCGGACCGTCAACGTATCCCAGATAGCAACATGTGTTCATTCTGAGCTCATTTTGCATACATGCATCTGCAAGATCTGAGGACAAGAATAGACACCGATGAGGACTCATATGCTTCTCAGAATGCAGACATGTTATGAAATTACGGAAAACTTACAAAATAGCAACATAATGAACATAAAAATTGCATGAAATATAATACTGCATATTATCAGCTATTTGGATCACATAAAATGACAACAAGGTTTGCTTGTGTTTATAGTACTTTATGAGTTCATTTTATGATTAATAATTTTGTGAGGTTATATGGCTGCGTTCGGGGAGACGCTATTTAGCTCAACTTTTGTTCAACTTTTGCAAGTAACAAGGACAGAGCACACTCATAGCGCTAAATAGCACCTCCCCGAACGCAGCCTATGTTGAGATGTATAAAATAAAAGCAAAATAATATACGCCAATGCTGTATATTTTTAAAAATAATTTTCACCAAAACAAACTGTACGAAGTTGCTCGTTGTTTTAACATGTATTGCATAATAAG
>NW_011954005.1:0-1001 GCF_000949405.1 Vollenhovia emeryi | reverse complement strand
GAGCATCTTCAGCTCATGTGCAAAAAATGTTGATTGTGTAACCTTGATCCAGAAGATCTTAGCTTGCTCTAAGTCAGCGACTGAGATGTGTGAGGCTTGAGGGCCATCGTGTCGATTTCTCAATCGTCGAATAAATACCTGACAGAGAGCTGTGATTCTGAGCAGTCGATTGAGCGATGAATACGTAGATGAGATCCCAGTCGTAATCCACCTTCATGTTAGTTGTGAAGAGTGACACTCCTGGGCGCGATTCTGTTGTACACTGCTCGTCCGAGCACGTTGGCTGAGCGGGCCAGCGATCTTTCGGTTGAGCCAACCATGGTGGTCCTGCCCACCACAAGGTATGATCTTTAAGTTGAGCTGTTGTTACACCACGAGATGCACAGTCAGCCGGATTGATTGTACCTGGAACAAATTTCCAATGAGCATGTGTCGTGAGTTCTTGGATTTGTGATACCCTGTTGCGCACATAATCCTTCCATCGAGATGAGTGTGTTTTGATCCATGTGAGCGTCACTTGAGAGTCCGTCCATAAATATGTTTCCTCGATGTCCATCTTGAGTGTGGCATGGACATATTTCACCAATTTTGAAAGAAGCAGCGCTGCTGTGAGTTCTAACCTTGGGATAGTGAGCCTCTTCAGTGGAGTTACCTTTGTTCTTGAGCATATGAGAGAAGTTTTGGCGCACTTGGACGGCGTGTGCACGACCATGTATACGACTGCAGCCATGGCAAATTGAGATGTATCAGAAAAGCCATGTAATTCAACCGTTGAGTCACTGCTTGTGTTGAACCAGCGTGGAATTGAGAGCCTGGCCAGGCTTGTGAGATCCTTTCTGATGTTGAGCCACCTTAAAACAACTTGAGATGGTAACGGTTCATCCCAGTTGATCTTGTGGAGCCAGAGTTCTTGAAGAAGCATCTTGGCTCGTATTACGATTGGTGAGACAAAACCAAGTGGATCAAATATCTGTGCCACTTCAGATAGTACACGTCGCTTT
>NW_011954004.1:0-1001 GCF_000949405.1 Vollenhovia emeryi | reverse complement strand
TACTAACATTTATACAACTCTTATTTCAACGTTACTGAAACGTTTAGATGTGCGTCAAAGCTTGTTTATAATGACGTTGTATATAACGTCACGAACTACATATTCTAAAACGTTATTAAATAACATTAAATAACATATTCTAAAACGTTATTAAATAACATTCTAGTAACATTGATGAAATGATATTTTGCTTACTGAGTACATACAGGATATTCTGAAATTCGCGAATCAAACTGCTATCGCATTAAAGTTATCAAAAAATAAAGTAAAATAGTTATTTGTAGATTTTATTTTCAGAAGTAGTTTTTGAAATATAAATCTCAAAAACTGTTTTTTGAAATAAAAATCTACAAATAACTATTTTACTTATATGTCGATAACTTTCTTGCTATAGTATTTGATTTGAAAATGTTGGAATACTCTGTATATTGTACATACATATATTGTGTCTTTTTAGGTATGTGAAATAAATTAAAAATATAGAATATATTGACAGAAGATATTTTTTTTTTTGCGTTTAGTAATTATAGTATATATTTTATTTTTATAAGTATATTGAGTATTTTATAAGTATATTGAGTTGTATTATATTATGTCAGTTCCAATGTTCCAGTTTGTCCCTAAAAAATTAAAATAGTATTACTTATAAGAAATATAAAATTTAAAGTAATTAATAATAAAGTTAACGAGACAAATAATCATATAACATATCTATATACACTATGTTGTCTTATTTTTCTGTTTTTTTTGTATACGAACATTGGCATATCGAAACCACTCCATTACCGTGATTTCGAAATCCCTCTCCGTAATTCGAGGATATGCCTTTCTAAAAGCTTCTAAAATAAGAAAAATATTATTTTATTTATGTAACTTTTTTTCTTGTTATTTCAATTGATATATTTGATTTTAAGATTTAGAAGAATTACATATACACATATTACATATACAGCTAAATTATCAGAAAACATTGCACTTAAGGTTCGTCGAATAAAGTCTTT
>NW_011954003.1:0-1001 GCF_000949405.1 Vollenhovia emeryi | reverse complement strand
CTCTCATGGTCATTTTTATATGCATTAGCGATTAATTTTGTGATTACTTTGTCAACATATTTGATATTGCTCTGTATAATGTAAAAATAACAGTGTTATCAAGCAAACCAAGAATCATTCTTAAAAACTTGTTTTATATAATTTGAAGTCTTTCTAATAAATTTAAATGTACACGAACTGCAGCAGTCTCCACAGGAGATGCATAAAGTAATGCAGGTCAAGCGCATACTTTATACATTAAGAATTTTATGAAAACATTTAGTAAATTGCTCAAATCAATCATAAGACACCACCCAGATAACAATTCTTGCGCGCAAATTTTGCTTGTCTTACGCATGTAAATTTGTATGCGATTTGCCCGAGTTTTGTCCGTAAGATATGTTCAGTCTGTGCTTTTGCACGCAAGTGGCTAGCTCGTGTATCAACGTATAATTTTGCGCGCAAATATCTATCGACTCGCGTACAAAAATGGCTCAACAGCGCAAGCAAAATTCTATCCAAGTGCGTCGTCGTAATGCCAGATGTTTGCGCGCAAAATGTTTTCTGGGCAGGTTTTAAGGATTTCAAAAGACTTACGAAATGCAATCATGTATGGCAAGTCTCTATCCGAGACTAACATTCAAAATAATACCCACGTATATATCAGTATCACTCCAAGGAATGGCATGGTTCAATATTTTAATCAATAGAGGCTCAAATGACGATGTCCAGATGGGCCTAACGTGGTTCACAATAAGAATATTATTGTAATGAGACCGAAGAGTAGAGTCTAAATATATCACTCTTTCTGATTTAAATGACTGGGATTGAGAGTAATAACCCTTTTTATATTATGACTGAAAAGTAATTTTTTAACCGTAAAAATAGATATTAAATAACTCCACATGTTGTGTAGAGGTATTGAACGTATGTGATATAAACTATTTAAGAACTGAAGTTTCACAAACGTTATATAAGGCACTTAGTCTTTATAACCAGATGTCCACCGTTGCCGCGTGGAA
>NW_011954002.1:0-1001 GCF_000949405.1 Vollenhovia emeryi | reverse complement strand
AATTCTACATTTAAAGTATCAACGTGTAGAGGCGTGTGTAGATCCTTAAGTCCTCTATAGGATAAATAAGCTGGAGAAGCTTCAGTTGTCCCCAATGAACTATACTGCAAAATATTTACTGCAATGCTTAAAGACCGGGCATGAAAAAAAGAATTAGATTGCTAGGCACCCATTTCTTTCTCTGTCTAGTTCTCTGTCTAGACAGAAAAAGAAACGAACGTTGAGCAACCTATCATTTGTTTTCTTGCCCGACCTCTAAGCATTGCAGTAAGCATTCCAATATAGTACAGAGTTGTCATAGTACACTGGTTGTTCAATTGGGCTCCTCGATGAACGTAGGTGTAGTTTTTTAAATGCACTGCCACGATAAATACGCATTAATTATACATTTAATGCGCATTTAATGCGCATTAACCCGAGTAGAAATTTCGTCGGGTTTACCCAACATGCATCGGGACCTGATATGGCTGATGTAGGGTATGTTTTACCTGATGGGAATCTCATGAGTTTTTCTTCAGGTCAACCCTAGTTGAAAAAATCGTATCACCGAACAGAGGAACCCCAGTAGTATTCTATCGGTACCCTGTTAGGTATACCTTACATAAAAAAAATATTTCCGATGTTTTCCTGACCGGGGAACCATCAGGACCCCATGACTTTATCTGCAAGACGGATTCTTTTTCAAAAATACACCATTACACAAGTGTTCACTAATTGGTCAAACAATATCATTGATCGGACCATCATTGACTAACTGATATAAGCCAAGATTGGCCTGCGATTGATAAACCAATCCTCGTAATTTTTGTAACTTTTGAGTTAATTTAAATTAAGTATACAGGGTGAGGGAAAAGTACCGGACCGGTGAAATATCTCGAAAAATATGGAAGATACGGAAAAGTCTTTCAGACAAAAGTTGTACGGTTTTAAAAGGGCTATATAATGGTAAAATAAATTTTCGAAAAAATAAATTTTTTATGGTTATATGGAGGTCGCTGTCA
>NW_011954001.1:0-1001 GCF_000949405.1 Vollenhovia emeryi | reverse complement strand
TATCAATGGCAGAGAGAGATAAAGGAAAAACTGCATTCTCAACTCCGTATGGGCATTACGAGTTCAATCGAATGCCATTCGGGCTAAAAAACGCCCCGGCAACCTTCCAACGCCTAATGAATACTGTACTGATGGGAATACAAGGGCTCAAATGCTTAGTCTATTTAGACGATATCGTGATCTACGGTCCTAGCCTAGAAGAACACAACAAGAGACTTATCGACGTTTTAAAAAGATTACGAGATAATAACTTGAAATTACAGCCAGACAAATGCGAGTTTCTCAGAAAAGAGGTGATGTTCCTAGGACATGTGATTTCGAAAAACGGAATATCGCCCGACCCTTCGAAACTAGAAGCAGTAAGGGAATTCCCGACCCCTCGCAAAGTAAAAGATGTACAATCATTCATCGGTCTAGCAGGATACTACAGAAAATTTATCGAAGATTTTTCAAAGATAGCAAAACCGCTTACGAAATTGACAAAAAAGGGAGAAAAATTTCAATGGACGACAGCCCAACAAAATGCGTTCGAGCAATTAAAAATTAAATTAACAACGGCCCCCGTACTGAGATACCCCGACTTCAATCAGGAGTTTCTCATTACAACGGACGCATCAGATTACGCCATCGGAGCCATCCTATCGCAAGGTACAGTAGGTCAAGATCGGCCAGTGGCATATGCCAGTCGTGTACTATCACGAGCAGAACAGAACTATAATACAACCGAAAAAGAATTACTAGCAATAGTATGGGCAGTAAAGCATTTCAGACCATACGTCTATGGAACCAAATTCAAAATAATTACGGATCACAAGCCGCTCATATGGCTATTCAATGTAACTGATCCAGGCTCCAGACTAATAAGATGGAGACTCAAGCTAGAAGAATATGACTATGAGATCATCCATAAATCAGGGAAAAGAAATACAAACGCAGATACTTTAAGCAGATACCCAATTAAAAAGGAGGAACGAATAAATAACTTCAAGAAAGAAGATAAT
>NW_011954000.1:0-1001 GCF_000949405.1 Vollenhovia emeryi | reverse complement strand
TTCTTATCAACTTGTCGGTTTTGTCTGCTCCAAAGTGGCCTTGCTCGTGTGCTTGTCGGATAATGCTGTTTTGCATCAATCTCGGGACAACTATCAACATATCTCCATTTAGTTTCTTGCATACAAGTCCATTTTCGACGATGTATTCTTCACCTCGACCCTTTGTTATTTGTTCGCGAATATTTGATATCTCTACGTCGTTTTCCTGGTTCCTGCGCAGTTTACTCAGTATGCTATCCTCGCATTCCGTTACTAGCATGGCCGTCGGTAGTGCGTTTCGACTGAGGGCGTCGACATGTCGCATACTTTTCCCTGGACGATGCTCGACTGTATACTGGAAGTCTTGTAGAAAGAGGGCCCATCTGGCAATTCGTGTGCAGACGTCGGTCTTCTTCATGGTTTGAGTAAAAGCTTGGCAATCTGTAACGATTTTAAACGATATTCCAATTAAATAGACTCGGAATTTTCGTAGCGCCTTGATGATCGCTAGAACCTCCAACTCGTAGCTGTGGAACTTTGCTTCGCTCTCTGTGGTCTTCCCGCTTGCGTAGTACACGGGATGAAAAAGACGATCTTCGCTATCCCGCTGCAATAGTATCGCTCCATAACCTCGAGAGGATGCATCCGTATGCAGCTCGGTCTCGGCGCTTGGACAGTAGACTCGCAAAATAGGTTGTTGACTAAGAGCCTCCTTTAGTCGTTCGAACGCGCGCTTTTCGTCGTCACCGAAACGGAATACAACTTTATCTTTCAATAAATTCGTCAACGGATATGCTATAGTGGCGTATTTAGGAACGAATTTCCTAAAATATCCAGTGAGTCCTAAGAAACTCTGTACCGTTCTTTTATCGGTCGGCGTAGGGAAATTTCTCACTGCATTAGTCTTTTCGTCGGAGGGAGTAACTAGCCCGTTTTCTATAATAAATCCTAAATAATTAACCCGCGTCTTTAAAAACTGACACTTTCTCCAATTGATTTCTAGACCGTGCTTACTTGCAGTT
>NW_011953999.1:0-1001 GCF_000949405.1 Vollenhovia emeryi | reverse complement strand
ACATACATAGCTGTTTCGGTACCGCTGAGGCCGACCTCAGGCCGAAACTTTAACACGCGGATTCCGCCTCGACAGAGACGCGAAGTGAGATGAAACGTGTTCAGACCGGATCGCAACGCGCACTCGGAAGTTAGATGCAACAAGGCCGGTCAATGTTAGATCGAAAAACCCGGAGCACTCGTGTTCGAAATGTATCGCGGAGAATCTTGTAGCGAATTGAATTTTAATCAGTGGAAGAACCGTCCGAGTCACCGGTATTCGTTGGCGACAACGTACACGTGATTGACCGAGTCAAAGTCGGTGAGGAGATAACTTGTTTATATCGGGCGATGAAACGGCAATTTTGACTTGCGGAGACAAAGGAAACAGGCGAAACGGGCCGGAGTTTAATTGGAAAGTAGAAGTTCACTCAGATTACTCAGGTGGTTTAAGATGATCTTAATTCCGCCTGATGAGGGCACTCATCATCGTGAACCCCCCTTTTGGATGAAACAATTACAAATTAGCAACATATAAAATGTAAGTGAACAGAAGGAACGATGGTTGAAATCAAGGTAGTTCTCGGTGCCACAAGGATCGGAAAGACAAAGAATAGAAGGAACTTTGACTCGATCTGCGACCAATAAACTTCGCGGTAATAAACGGCTGATTTCGATACCGGCAGTTCGCGACGAACGATGTACGAAGCAGCGTTATTACGGACACTAGATAATTACACGATATAACTTAACTGAGAGCTAAAGCACGTGTGTTCCGCGAAAAGATCTCGCGGCCCCGTGTCGCGAAGAGAGGCGCGAGGAGAGGGCAATCCGCCGAAACTCGACGCGGATTCGGAGAATAGTTAGGCGAATCAGCTGTTGCGACTACACGCGTTCCGCACGCGGTCGCGGCGTGATCGCCGCGCAGCTGAGCGACAGCGACCGTTTTCCCCAATTACCGCGCTCGCGCCGCGTACCGCGAGCCCAGGCCCGAACAATAGCAAAACGGCGTGCTATAAAACA
>NW_011953998.1:0-1000 GCF_000949405.1 Vollenhovia emeryi | reverse complement strand
CCGCCCAAGAGAGCAGTGGACTCCCCCTGCTGGGAGGAGTCCCCCCTCCCCCACACCAACGGGGGAAGGAGCGCAGCGGCCCGCCCATCAAACGGCGGGCCGGTGCGGGGGGCGTCCAGAAGTAATGGCTCTGCCAAGCCCTAGGCGTCCCCCAAGTAAAGCACAGCGCAGTCCACCGTGTGGTTTTAGTGCGGTAAGCCCAGCGGTCGCAATGTCAGCGGCCGCACCCGATCGCCATTAGGGGGGCAGTCCCACATAACCCGGGCCACTTAATGTAAACTCCCTTCCCGGAGGGGGGCCCGGGTATCAATAAAGGATTTCCACACGTAAAAAAAAGTGTATGATAAAAAGCGTTACGTCATACACTATCGCAACCTGCAACAGTGCACGCGTCATGGGCTTCGCGTGACAAAGATACACCGTGTATTGGAGTTTTCGCAATCTCCATGGCTCCGCGATTACATCGAGCTTAATACTCAGTTTAGAACACGTGCGACAAATGATTTCGAAAAAAATTTGGTAAAAGTGCCGAATAGGGGACCCAGCTCCTACGACCTTGACCTTCAAGGTCAAGGTCAAGGTCACCCTCCTGAGTGACCCTCAGAAGGTTTTAGCCGTCGCTCGTTGCTCGTTAAAAAGTTATTAACAAAAAAAGTTTGGTTTATGTGTAAGTTGCAAATGCGTTTAGCACGGCGCGCTGCGCGCGCCCTCCCCCTCCCCTTCCCCTTCCCCTCCCCCGCCCCTCCCCCACCCCACCCGTATTTACAACCTACCATCTTATCTATATGGAAAAAAGTTAGAAAAGGAGGTAGGATTACGTTATGTTGTATATAATAAAGAATTTTATTCAACATTTAATGTATCTAGTGGATATATGGTACTCATGATATTAAAAAATGTATCAATACGATCATCGAAATTGTGTATTCTTTTAAATAAGAATTCGGCCAAATAATATTCAAAATGGTAATCACGTAGACCATAGCGAGGAATACTTGCT
>NW_011953997.1:0-1000 GCF_000949405.1 Vollenhovia emeryi | reverse complement strand
TTAGATTGTATATCAGCGGCTCGGCAGGTGTTGGAAAAAGTACGGTTATAAAAGCGATTTATCATGTGTTATTGAATTACTTCGACGATACACCCGGAGATAAGAAAAATTCGTTAAAAATATTATTATGTGCACCATCTGGAAAAGCATCATTTCTAATAGGTGGTACTACATTGCACACAGCTTTTGCATTACCAATAACTCAATACGGAGGACAAATGCCAGAATTATCAGCAGATGTAGCAAATACAATTCGAGAGAACCTATTCGAATTAAAATTGTTAATAATCAATCCATTGTTTCGACATAACTGGCTATATTTAATTTATCAAATTAACAACGTTTCGACTGCCAATCGCAGTCCTCTTCAGGTTAGTTTAAGAGACGAGCATTTACGGATAACAACCCATTACAGTCTAAACCACGGAAGTGTGCGCTGTGATCGTCTTGAGATACTCTCAGATGTACGGACACATGGATCCTGCTCGTTACTCGAATCCAAAGAACCGAATTAAATAATTGACGAACATTACGTATAAGACTTATTGCTGCCACAATAACTTGTTATCCGTAAATGCTCGTCTCTTAAACTAACCTGAAGAGGACTGCGATTGGCAGTCGAAACGTTGTTAATTTGATAAATTAAATATAGCCAGTTATGTCGAAACAATGGATTGATTATTGATTTAATTACTGGTGAACAAAAACATTACCAACAACATTTTAAAATTGTTAATTATTGATGAAATTTCAATGGTAGGTAGTACAATGTTTAGTAGAGTCGATACAAGATTAAGACAAATAATGGGTTATAATAAAAGCTTTGGAGGAGTATCTGTTATTGTAGTCGGTGATCTATATCAACTACCACCGGTAATGGATAATTCGATATACCTTTCCTCAAAATCAAGCATGTTAAGTATTTTTTCAGAGAACGTTTTATGGAATGAATTTGAATTTTTCGAGTTGACGCAAATTATGAGACAAAAAGAGGATGAAA
>NW_011953996.1:0-1000 GCF_000949405.1 Vollenhovia emeryi | reverse complement strand
GGGCGGTGGGGCTCGGCCATGATCGCCAACGTGTAACCACTCTCCACCATGATCTGCTGGAGCAAATCTTGAGCTTGTGGAGAGTGGTTCACGTTGGCCTGGATAAGGCCAAACCCGTTCAAGTTCGGACGGGGGGGAGAACGAGGCATTACTCGGCCTTATTATCCCCCCCGTCCGATAGGGCCTCAACCTCCATGGCCTCTGATGGAGGTGAGGCCCTCTCTTCTGGTGCTCCTCTGGGCTGGCGCCGCGGTTGGGGGTCCTGCGAGCCGCACGCTTTCTCTCTCTTCTCCTCCGCCGGCCTCGCTTCGGCCGGGGGGGGCGGGGGGTTAGTGCCGGCGGCAGGCGCCTGCTCCATGGCGCGCTGCCCCGGCGGTCTCCCGCGCACGTTCTTCTGGGCGCAAGACTTTGCGCCCAGAACGTGCTTTGCCGGCCTGCCCTTGTCCGCGCAAAGCGGGCACTTGGGGGCAGAACGGCAGTCGCTGGAGGTGTGACCGGTCTCACCGCACCGGTAACACCTCCCGCTCCTGTCCGTCGGACTGGGACAGGTAACCCTCGTGTGGCCCCTCTCGAGGCATTTGTGGCACCGCATAGGGCGCGCCTCGAGAGGGTCCACGCGGGCCGTCCCCCAGCCGACCCGGATCCTCTTTCCCCGGGTCAGCTCTCGCGCCGCAGTGAGGGGCAGGCGAAGCCAGAGGCTGTGGCTGCCACCGGCGCGCGGCGGCCGGCTGCAGCGCTCCGCACTGCACGTCGTAGGCGCCACAGTGCCCGGCCTCTGCCACCCACCCCTTCACTTCCTCGACGTCCAAGGAGTCGTCGAGGTCGTGCAAGCGCACCTCGGCCATCCTCCTTGGACGGTCGACCCTCGTCCCCTCCTCTCCGAGGAAGACTCTCGAGATATGCCCCGCGAGGGCATCCGCCTTTTCGGCGTGCCCCTCCCCGGCTGTCTCAATGATCTTGGCACCGGTGGCACCCGATCTTACGTTGACCGGCCCACCAA
>NW_011953995.1:0-1000 GCF_000949405.1 Vollenhovia emeryi | reverse complement strand
CAGTAAGGCTGGGTCTACATTTGGATGTCGTAAGTCGTGTCGGAAGGAATTGACCAATCACAGTTCATTATTCGACTCACGACATCCAATGTAGACCCAGCCTTACTGACTTTACTGGCGTGCGAAAAACGCAGCACCAGTAATTTTCATTGCTACCAACTATACTGTTTTCACTGGCAGTAACTAAATCCATTTTCGAACACATCCATGGAGGTCGCTGAATACAAATCCGGTACCAGGTTTTCAAAATTAAAAATGGCGGATTCAAAATGGCGGATGGAAAACGTAAAATTCAAATTTACTTGAACGAGTCTCATTACTCGGGGGGTTATGGAGGTCGCTGAATACGAATCCGGTACCAGATTTTCAAAATTCAAAATGGCGGATGGAGAAGTTAAAGATTTGCTTTTCTTTGTGAAGATTAAGACCAAACAATCCGTCAGTTCTACGGTATTTATGGTGAGTTCAAACTCTCTGTGCCTTGATATTAGGCTTGTTTTCTATTGCTGCACTGGTGAACTAGTGCAGTAAGCTAGAATGAGAAAAAATATACTTGTCCTACTCTAACTTATTGCACTAGTTCACCAGTGTAGCAACAGAAAACAAGCCTATTGTGTGTGCGTGCGTGCGTGCGTGCGTGTGTGTGTGTGTGTGTTTGTGTGTGTGTATGCGCGTTCTTGTTGCTATATTTATTATTACACACTAAATGCTTTGAAAGATATTATTTATTTTTTATTATTTTATTATTCACTACAAAACCACATATTATAAATACATGTAATATCTACCACGTTCAGCTTGCCCCAGGACCACGGCGAGGACGTAGTGGTGGATGGACCCATTTTTATTTTTTTATATTTTTGTTTTTAAACTTTCATCTTCGATTTTTATAAATTTTTTACTTTTTGTGATTTTTACATTTTTATTATTAAAAAGTGAAAGTATTAAATTTACTTGTACGGAAAAATAATGCTGTCTGTTGCTGATGAAAATTATACAC
>NW_011953994.1:0-1000 GCF_000949405.1 Vollenhovia emeryi | reverse complement strand
CGACAAATGTAATACCAGCCTTATGGCTCTTGCATATGAACGCGACGCGCGATTATCCAATTTTTTTTGGATCGATTCAAGCTAGATCGATTCTTTAGCTTCGATTTTTTAAGTGAATCGATTTTCGAGGAACCGATTCAAGATCGATTCAAGAATCGATTCTTCCGGGATGAATCGAACATCCCTAATCTCGCTGACGTACATACGGACGCTCTCGACCGATGCAATTGGTTATGGAAGTCACTGAGATCGCCGAAAACAATTGAAGCTCTGAAGCTGTACTTGGGCAAGGCCACGGTCTTGTATACAGGTCCGGGGACTGCCTCTAATTTTCGATGGTGGGGGTAGGTTGCTTAGTGAGGAAATTTTGTAGTTCTTGTAATGGCTACTAGCGTTGCAGTCTATGTTCTTTTGGTGGCGAGGGACGCTGGAGGCCGAGGGGATATGTCGACCTCCCTCCCGGCCTCCAGCGTCCCTCGCCACAAAAGAACATAGACTGCAACGCTAGTGGCCATTACAAGAACTACAAAATTTCTTCACTAAGCGACGTACCCCCACCATATGAGTTGCAAGACCTGTATGTAAAACCGTGGGCAAGGCATTGCTCAGGCCTGTAATAACTCGGTGGAATTCACTCTACGATTCTCTAAAAAGATTAATTCAGCTCAAGGACAAAATACTTCATCGCGATATGAATCAAATTGTTCAGTTGAGGAATCCACTCAGACACTCGGACTTTGAATACCTCGAAGAATACATCGAATGTACGAAACCGCTAGCGGAAGCGATCGATATCTTGCAGGGTGAAAGTTATTGTTTTTACGGGTACCTTTTACCCACATTGGTCGCTTTGAGAAAAAAAGTCGACAATTTGTTAAGCAAAAACACGATCACGATATGTCAGCCCTTGAGGCTATAAAAAGCTCGCTCGAATCTCGATTCGAGAACTGTTTTGAAGTTGAGGGAGCCGGAAAACTCGCTGCAATAGCGGCAGTGACAT
>NW_011953993.1:0-1000 GCF_000949405.1 Vollenhovia emeryi | reverse complement strand
AAATTTTTATTTGTGTTTTTCTGATTACATCCACTACTAGAATTAAATCGAGTAAAAAAATATAATGTTTTTTGAGCGATTTCAGGAATTGTTTAAATGTTGGAACAAAACACTTGAACCGAGAATAAAATCTAACGGAACAGTAAAAGTATATTTAACAATTGCATTAAATGTGGCAAGCGTTAAAAAATATTTAGTGGTTACGCGTGTCCTCGAAAAAACACCATTAATAAACTTTTGGCTTCTTAGGTAATAGTTGCAATGTTGACGAGCTGAGTGATTCAGGTCTGGGGAATTTCCTATTTTGTTTCCTGTTAAATCAAAAAGGAAAAGATGTTCGAGGTACGCTTCTCTACTTTGTTCATTGTGTTCACGTAGGATAATTTGTGTACTGTTTTACAAACTAAATGACATGAAACGATGTTATCACCCCACCACTACTGCACCAATCAACCGCGACTACAACACGAATACTATAAACATGATTCGAAGTTTTCTGACAGATAAATTTAGTATTATGCAGATACAGTGAAGCAACGTCGATCTGAGAATTAGCTACGTGATTATGTGAAACCAGTCGTCGCTATATTGAATTTTACTTCAAAATCACGACGAATACTTTGGAATATTTCGCAGGTGTCTGAAGAAAGTGTTTTGGAAAAATAAGTACAAATGTTAATATTATAACAGTAAAAGATGTAATAAAATGGAATAACAAAAAAGCAGGCAATTATACAGCTACAAAGACTTTGAAACATTTTGGGCTCTACTATTGAATTTAGAAAATAGAATTGTTAGTTTTGTAACAGAACCTCATAAGATGGCCCATAAGATTTTTCTCACATTCGCGTTGCTGCCACACCTACTTTGTACCATGATACACGGTACAACTTCGTGTTTGGAATACTTCACATACGAGATCGATCCTAAGACATACAAGATATTTGGACGGATCGAAATCTTTTCTCCGCCAGGAAATGATGAAATTCATTTAAAAATA
>NW_011953992.1:0-1000 GCF_000949405.1 Vollenhovia emeryi | reverse complement strand
ACACAGCATCGAGGAATTCAATCGATGCGATGATCAACTGTATACTGATGTTGTAAGGAGAATGTCTATCAGAACCATAGAATAACATTTAAATAATACATTCTACCTTCAACAATACAAATTTTTTGCATTTGTCAGTTTCCCTAAACTTGTTTAAAAAATATTTTTAAAGTTTCGAAAATTTTACGACAGTGCTGTACTATTTGCATTACTAATATTTTAATTCATATGTTTTGAACTTTCCAGGTTGACTTCCTTACACACATAGGAGGCTTTGACTTACGAAATGCTCTTAATTTGTGCATGAAAGAAATCATGACAGACGAACTATCACTTTCTTATTCGTGGTGGGGAAATAAATTAGATAGGACGCTACCATTTCATTCAATAAAATTGGCCAATGCTCTCCAAGGTATGAAATACACTACTTTCAAACTGACAATATAATAACTAATAATAATCTGTAGTTTTATTTCTTTCAACTATTTACTGAGGATGTTAAATTATTAACGTCTTTAAATGTATTTTTCAGATGCCATGGCCAATAATGGATATTTTGATCCTCCAACACAAGCCGAATTTAAATCAGGGATGCAAGAGGCTTTACGTGTTGCAAAGCAAAGATTCAGAAACACTCAACGAAGGCCAAATCCCCCTGAAGTAAGTCAGGAAAAATAACAAGGTGTACCGAAGAGAATTGTGCAATGAAGAACAAAAATATTTTATATTATTTTTGTAACTAATTATATTGGATATATTATAGCATAAATACATTTGTGTTCAAGAAAATAATTCACGAACAAAAATTATTTACACCCTATCTAGAGAGAGAAAGCATATAATTAAGCAATTAATGTTAACACAATGCTAGTAATATGGTCAAGCATCTAATGCTAGCATAATGCTCGGGACTAGCGAACAAGAGGAGTAATGTGACCAAGCATCTAATGCTAGCATAATGCTCGGAACTAGCAAGCATGAGCAATAATGTGACCAAGCA
>NW_011953991.1:0-1000 GCF_000949405.1 Vollenhovia emeryi | reverse complement strand
CCAAACAAACGTGTTCGTGTACCAAAAAAATATTTTGTTGTAGTAACTGTACATTGTTGTATTGAACTGTCTATTTTGATAGTTTGGATAATGCTTTGTTTGCACTAAGAACAAATTATTTCGTAAAATTTCAAAATATTTATTTGAACGTATGTGACTAAATAATTTAGTAAGGTCAAACAAATTTTGCTTTTTTCAACCATATTTTTTTTTCAGTGTAGAGATGCCGATAGTTTCTTAAATTTCGCAAACTTAGAAATGGATATAAAATCATGCAAAGAAGTTGCGAAGGATACAATTCATCAAAGTGAATCTACATTATGGAAGGAATTGCGATATGGAAGAATAACTGCATCTCGGATATACGAAGTATCGCATTGCAAGACATCGCAAGGATCATTAGTCGAGCAAATAATTGGTGCATATAAAATAAGAGATACAGATGCCATGGAACGAGGCAGACGTTTGGAACAGGAAGTATTGAAGATATTGGAGGAAAATCTTCAAGTTACATTACATCGTAGCGGATTACTATTAAATCCAAATTTCCCTGCAATAGGTGCTTCTCCTGATGCTGTGGCCGAAAACTTTGTTGTTGAAGTAAAATGTCCAGTTAGTTTAAAATCTGAGGAGAGGTATATTACAAAAGATAACCGGATAGGTAATAAATGTTTTGCTCAAATTCAATTGCAGATGTTTATGCAAAATGTGAAAAAAGGTTATTTGTGTATAGCGAAACATGATTTTGAAAACTTCACAAAACATTACATTGATTTGTGTCGATTACGATGAACAATTTGTAATGGAATCTATAAATAACGCCATGACTTTTTGGAAACAAAACATTTTTCCTTTGCTTCTCAATGGAATAGTAAAATAGAATGTAAGTGAAAGACAAATAAAGGTTCAAATATTTTCAATATTTATTGTGCTATAAGTGGTAACTGAATATTAATTAAACCTGCAGCCACAGTGATCATATCATCTACAGTGTCTATTG
>NW_011953990.1:0-1000 GCF_000949405.1 Vollenhovia emeryi | reverse complement strand
GCCTCCTCCTTTCCTGAATCTCATTATCTTTGTTTTTTCTATATTTACTTTCAGTTTTTTTCTGTCAAAGTATCTCTCCATTCTTTTCAACATTCTCTTCATCTCCTCTTCATCCTCCGCTATAGCTACTATATCGTCTGCATATGCTAGCGTCCAGAATTTTGTTTTCCCTACTACTACTCCTCCATCTTGTCCTTTCCTCATTGTTTCTTCTAGATCTGCCAGTAGTAGAATGAATAGCATAGCGCTCATTGGGCATCCTTGTCTAACTCCTTTGGTCGTCCAGAAACATGCTCCTTTTTCTCCCTTTATTCTTACTACGCTTCTTGTCTCTTTGTATAGGCCTTCTATTCTAGTTCTTAGTTGTTCGTTGATCTTTTCCTTTTTCATTACTTCCCATATTTTTTCTCTGTCCACGGAGTCGAATGCTGCTTTTAGATCTATAAATGCCGTCACTATTTTCCCTCTTTTTTTGTTTATCGCTCTTCCTATAATGTAATTCAGTGCATATATGTTTTCCATTGTACCTCTTTTTTTTCTGAATCCTACTTGTGTTTCCGGTAATATTCCTCTTTCTTCTACTTCTCTCTCCAGTCTTTTGTTCAGGATTGCTGCGTATATTTTATAGCTTGTGTTCATTAGTGTCACCCCTCTGTAGTCCTGTGCTTCTTTTCCTTCCCCTTTTTTTACTATAGGGACTATGATGCCTTCCTTCCAATCTTCTGCTATTTCTCCTGTTTTCCATGCTTCGTCACATATTTCCCATATTTTTTCCTTCAGCTTTTCTCCTCCGTGTATCCATACCTCGTTCGGTATTCCGTCTACGCCTGCAGCTTTCTTCTCTTTCATTTCTTCTATTACTTCTTCCACTTCTTTCCTATTTATTCCTTCCGTCTCCTCTTCGTTTTCTTTTCTTTCCTCTCCTTTTATGTTTTCTTCCTGTGGTTTCACCGTTGTTCCTTCTAGTATCTCCATGAAGTGTTTGTTCCATTGTTCCTCT
>NW_011953989.1:0-1000 GCF_000949405.1 Vollenhovia emeryi | reverse complement strand
GAGAGAGAGAGATGTAATTATATGCGCAACGTCACTTTAAAATAAAAAGTAATATGTCACTCACTGATACGAGTCGCAACAGCAAAGTTGTACATCGCTAACTACATATGTTAAACTGTTACAATACAAAAATGTATACGATTATTATAGACTAATTATGCAAAATCGAAATTATTGTGTTAAATATACTTTATATATTATATTTTAAAAAATGGGTATTTATTAAAATAATTATATAGAATACTGAAAGTCTTCCTTTTAAATATAAACTCACAAAATTTTATACGTATGGTTTTGTCTCTAACACTTATTCGAATGCTCGTTGGAATCATTTGAATGGTAATTGTTCAGAATAGCTACATCACCTCCAAAATCAATCAAATTAGTCTCATTCGACGCGTTTTTTAACGAGAAACAACTTTTTCCTTAGACAAAATCGTCGCTCTGCCCTGCGAAGCGAGATATTAATTGTTAAAGTTGACAACTTGGTAATTCTTCAGTATAGCTACACTACCTCAAAAATCAATTTAAAAAATTTTATTCGACGCGTTTTTCAACGAGAAACAACTTTTTCCTTAGACAAAATCGTCGCTCTGCCCTGCAAAGCGAGATATTAATTGTTAAAGTTGACAACTTTTAGGGTTAGGAAATCTGTCATTCCGACGAAATCAGACTAAATGCACATCATATGCAGTGACGTATTTCCACGTGAAGCGAGATCCACTCCACACTTCAGACATGGTTTGGGTAGGGTTATATCTTAACGAAGTGGAGCCCCCCCGAAGGGGGGGCGGAACATACTGTCTCCACGCGTGTACTTCCGCCGTTGTATTGTTCCACATGGGTTTGCAACTTTCCACGTGAAGCGAGATCCACTCCACACCTCTGACATAGGGTGGATAGGGTTATTTTTAACGAAGTGGAGCCCCCCGGAGGGGGGGCGGAACATACTGTCTTCACGCATACATTTTTCTACCCTCATGTAAGTCACTCCTCTCCA